>NW_006922258.1:303928-304483 GCF_000298275.1 Orycteropus afer afer | reverse complement strand
AGGACACTGAAAGAGAAAAATTTCCAACCAAGAATTATGTACCCATCAAAATTGTCCCTCAAATATGATGGTGAAATTAGGACATTTCCAGAGAAGCAGAAATTAAAGGAATTTGTTAAAACCAGACCAACTTTACAAGAGATGCTAAAGGGAACCCTTTGGACAGAGAAGAAACAACAGCCAACAACAACTGACTATTAACACACATGATGATATAATCCAGAAACCAACCTAGCTATGGAAGTATCCAAAGTAAATAAGCCTACAAGATTGTAAATAGGGAACCAGAGACAACAATTGACTAATAAGGACAACTACAAACCAAGGAAGGAAGATGGGGCAATCTACTTCCGTAGTGATACTGCCTCGGAAACCCAAGGAGGGGTTGCTATGAGTCGGGTCCGACTTGATGGCACACGACAACAACAACAACAACAAACCAAAAAGAGGGAAAAAACTGTGTCGTTACAGAACTTCTAGATGGTAGGGAAGTCAAGACAACTATAAGATAGAACAGACTGTTCTAAACTTGTGAAGAAAACTATAAATCACATG
>NW_006922258.1:300548-302648 GCF_000298275.1 Orycteropus afer afer | reverse complement strand
GATCCAGATACCAATGAAATTTTTTAAAGACATGAAAAAAACAATTATTAATTTCATACAGAAAGGAAAGAGACCTCAGATAAACAGAGCACTACTGAAGAAGAACCAAGTGGGAAGTTTCACACTCCAGATCTTAGAACCTACTATAAAGCCACAGCAGTCAAAACAGCATGGTATTGGTACAATGATAGACAGACAGACCAATGGAACAGAATAAAAAACCTGGAAATAGACCCATCCATCTATGGACAGCTGATCTTTGACAAAGGCCCAAAACCCATTAAATGGGGAAGAGATACCATCTTTAACAAATGGTGCTGGAAAAATTGGATATCTACTTGCAGAAAAATGAAACAAGACCCTTACCTCACCCCATACACAAAAACAGACTCAAGTTGGATCAAAGATCCAAATGTAAAACCCAAAACTACAAAATTCATCAAAGATAAAATAGGGGAAAATCTAGGAGCCCTAATTTGTGGCATAAATAGACTATGAAATATAATCCAGAATGCACAGGAGGTAGAAGAGACGCTAGAGGACTGGGACCTTTTAAAAATTAAATTCTTATGCACATTGAACAACATTGTCAAAAGAGTTAAAAGAGAACCTACAGATTGGGAGAAAATATTTGCCTATGACATATCTGCCAAAGGACTTATCTCCAAAATCTATAGAAAAGTTCAACACTTCAACACCAAAAAGACAAACAATCCAATTCAAAAATGAGCAACAGACATGAACAGACACTTCACTAAAGACAGTATGCTGGTGGCCAACAAACACATGAGGAATTGCTCATGATCTTTAGTCATTAGAGAGATGCAAATCAAATCAACTGTGAAATATCATCTCACCCCAGCAATTATAACAAAGTTCAACAGGACAGAAAATAAATGCTGTTGAGGTTGTGGAGAGATTGGAACTCTCATACACTGCTGGTGGGATTGCAAAATGGTACTACCCTGTGACAAATGGCATGGCGTTTCCCTAAAAAATTGAAAATAGAAATACCATTTTACCCAGCAATTCCATTACTAGGAATGTATATTCTAAAGGGGTGAGAAGTAGGACACAAACAGACATATGCACATCTATGTTCATCACAGCACAATTCGCTATAGCAAAGAGATGGAAACAACCTAAATACCCATCAACAGATGAATGGATAACCAAATTATGGTACATTCACTCAGTGGAATACTATGCTACATTAACGAACAATGAAGGATATCTGAATCATCTCACAAAGTGGATGAGCCTGGAGGACAGTATGCTGAGGGAAGTAAGTCAATTGCAGAAGGACGAATATTATATGAGCATGTTACTGTAAAAAGACCAGGAAGGTTTTGCTTAAGGAAGGGAACTTACTTTGTAGGTTACCTGGGTGGGGAGGGAAGCAGAGGGAATAATTTTGGGCCAGTTGGGGGCCACATGCTGAGGTGGGTAAAGGGAGGAATGGTATAAAGTCTGTGACCACCAAGATAACACTGGGGAAAGGGAGAACACCGAATTGTGCCCATAAGATATACATGACAGAGGCTAATACAGTATATCAACAATACTGCATTACCATTAACACCAAACACCAGGCTACAGACAAACACATAAATATTTGAGAAGATCAGATGGGGGTCAGTGAACAGGAGTATACTCTAGACCAAGGATAAATTTAGCAGAAGCTAATCTTGCCCAGATACCAGTGATACAAAATACCCACAATCCTTACAGAAACAACAGAAGACAGGCATACAGCAATCCCTCACAGACAGCCAGACACTGTGGGAGAGAGATCCAATGGATCCACCAACTCAGGACCATAGTAATGGGGGACACCAAACTCAATTGGTACAACAAAATACTTAAAAATCTTGTTCCACAACCTACATTGGTGAGTGGTGACTGGGGTCTTAAAAGCTTTCAAGTGGCCATCTAAGATGCAGCTAATGGTCTCCTATTATCAGAAGCAAAGAAGAGTGCAAAAACCAAGGGCATTTGGAAGCAATCAGCCCTAGGACATGATGGACCTCGAGACCAGAAAAACTAGATGGTGCCTGGCTACCAATGCCAACCACTAGGGAAGGGATCAAAACTGGAGAT
>NW_006922258.1:298050-299426 GCF_000298275.1 Orycteropus afer afer | reverse complement strand
AATATGATATATGTCAAAAATGTATATGAATCTTATAAAAAGACTTCTTTTGGTACCAAGGATATCCTTAAAATTAAGGGTTTTTCTGGGACTTATTTTTATTTATTATTCTTCTGAGATTCATGCATTAGTAAGCAACACTGTATTTTGTTAATTTATATTACTATAGTAACATCTCAGTGTATTCATTTTGTCTCTTGTCACAGGCTATTTAGATTGTTTCCTTCTTTTTTCCTATACTTGTATAGAAGGAGCTCTGGTGGCATAGTGCCTAAGGCATTTGACTGCTAACCAGAAGTCTGGCAGTTCAAACCCACCAGCCACTCCTAGAAAGGAAGGTTGGACAATCTACTTCCATAAAGAAAACACCTTAGAAACACAAGGAGGGGTTGATATTAGAAACACAAGGAGGGGTCGCTATGAGTTGGAAATGACTCAACGGCAGTGAGTTTCCTTTTTTTTTTTTTGAGGGGGGGTTATTATGTATAATAGCATCCTTATAAATATTCTGTACACATCATCTAAATTACAGATGCAAAAATTTACCTTGGTGATATACTTAGGTTGATAACTACTGAGTCACAGAATATGTGAGCATTCAATTCCATGATGAAGTGACGAAACAATAGATATAAAATTCTATCTTTTCCTTGTTCTGATAGGAATTTTCCTGATTACTAATTAAGTTGCATTTTGGAGAACAAAAAACCTTAAGCTTAACATTATCGTACTTGTTAAATAGCCTGCATATGTGAAAACATATGAAATGGACCAAGTCTTTTAAAGACACAAACTACCAAAATTCATACCGAACAAAACAGATTATCTGAATGCCTTTTAAAGACACTGAATGAAAATTAATAACCTTCTGAAATTGAAAACACTCGGTCCAGATGGTTTCACTGATGAATTCTACCTAATATTGAAAGAAGAAATAATACAATTACTTACAATCTCTTCCATAAAATAGAAGCAGAGGGAATATTTATAACTCTTTTTTTGAGGCCAGCATACCAAAACTACACAAAGATGTTACTGCTGTTGTGTTATATGCTATGAGTCTGACCTGGCTCATAGTGACCCCTCCTTGGGTTTCTGAGGCAGTATCACTATGGAAGTAGATTGCCCAACATTCCTTCCAAGGAGTAGCTAGTGGGTTTGAACTGCTAGCCTTCTGGTTAGCAGTCAAATGGCTTAGGCACTACACTACCAGAGCTCCCAATATATTACTAGGAAGGAAAATTACAAGCCAATGTCTTTCATGAATATAGATGTAAAATTCTCCAAAAATTATTAGCAAAATTAATCTTCTAATGCTTAACAATGATTTATCACCATAACTAAGTAGGATTTATTCTAAACATGAAAAGCTGGTG
>NW_006922258.1:290519-293255 GCF_000298275.1 Orycteropus afer afer | reverse complement strand
TACTAACAGGGGTTAATGTTTAATGCAAGATATTATGAAATTTGTATTTCCAGTAATTACCATAGAAAATTAACTTGACAGACCTCTTGTGTGTTCTTTTCAGTAGTATTTAGAAGACCACATTCTACGGACAAAACATTCAAAGAGTTTGTCTTCATATGCACTCATTATTTACAAATAAGGTCATTACATATTTAATGTGTTCCTTCAGATAACCCCTTTATATCCTTTCTAGACCTTGGGTTCTAAAAGCAGTTTTTTTTTCCTTGATAAAGTATATGCTGTTATAGTCTTGTATATCATTATTTCTTTGAAAACATTAAGACAGTTATACTTATTTTATCTAAAAAGTAAATATCATATTTCCTTGTATGTGATATTTGAGGTATCATTCAAAGATCCATGTAATAAAATAATGCAGTATGATTAATAAGTAACAAATAAATACCAGGGAAAATTTTAACTGGAAAACTTTCATAGGAAATAAGGGTACTTGTACAAATAAATCATCATGTCCCTGCATGATGCAAATGGTGAAGTACTTCACTACTAACCAAAAAGTTGGCAGTTCAAACCCATCCAGTGATGCCCTGGAAAACAGGCCTGGCAATCTGTTTCTAAAATATCACAGCCTTGAAAGCCCTATGGAGTTCTACTCTGCAACCATGAGATCACCATGAAGTGGAATCGACTCAATGGCAACTAACAACAACATAAAAATCATAGGGTGTCATTTAGGTGCTTAGGTGTTAGAACAAACACTCATAGATAATTCTGAGCTACCTGGAAGCTAAAATAAAAACCCACAGGGAATGGTTACATAGTTGTTACTGTACTGTGCTAGGGAAAACATGGTATTGATTGTGGAGCCAAGTAAACTGAAATCCCTGACAACTTCAATCTTTTCTCCATTTATCGTGATGTTGCTTATTGGCCCACTTGTGAGGATTTTGCTTTCTTTATGTTGGGATGTAATACATACTGAAGTCTTTGATCTTCATCAGTAAGTGCTTGAAGTCTTCTTCATTTTCAGCAAGAAAGATTGTGTCATCTGCATACTGCAGTTTGCTAATGAGTCTTCCTCCAATCCTGATGCTATGTTCTTTTTCATATAGTCCAGCTTCTCAGATTATTTGTGCAATCCATACTGAAGGTTGTAGTCTTTGAAGATGTCACTTTGAAGTAAGATGAACTCAAGTCATGGTATTTTCAATAGCCTCATATATTGGAGCTCTGGTGGTGTAGTACCTAAGGCACTTGACTGCTAACCAGAAGGCTGGTGGTTCAAACCTACAAGCCATTTCTCAGAAAGAAGGTTGGGCAATCTACTTCCAAAGTGATACTGCCTTGTCAACCAAAGGAGGGGTCACTATGAGTCAGGTCCAACTCAATGGCACGTAACAACAACAACATATGCATGTGAAAGCTGGACAACAAATAAGGAAGCCAGAAGAAGAATTGATGCTTTTGAATCGTGGTGTTGGAATGGTGGTGTTGTAGAAGAATGTTGAAAATACCATGAACTTCCAGAAGAATGAACAAATCTATCTGGAAGAAATCTAGCCTGAATGTTCCTTGGAGGTAAGAATGACCAGACTTGTTCTCACCTATTTTGGTTATGTGGTCAGAAGGGACTATAGCCCGGATAAGGATATCATGCTTGGTAAAGTGGAGAGTCAGAGAAAAATAGGGAAGACCCTCAAAGAGATTGACAACACAGTGGCTGGAACAGTGGGCTCAAGTGTAGTGGGAATTGAGAGGATAATACAGGACTAGCAATGTTTAATTCTGCTGTACATGGGGTGGCTGAGTCAGAATTGACTTGATACATCTAACAACAATAACAACAGGGAAAAGTACTATAGGGAAAAAGACTCTAGATTCAATCTTGTTCTATATAGACCCTTTTATTAAGCCTTAGACAGGACAAAGACAAAACAAAGACAATCATCCAGGATGAGGAAAAAAAATCACCATGTAAATAGTAAAAAAAGCTGAATGGAGTCTGCTGAGTTACAGCCATGAATCTAATTATATATGACAGAAGATAAAGGAAATCACAAAATCATGATTAGTGGCAGATACATTCATCACTGTAACAGATGGCACTACAGATGCGGGGAAAGGACCATGATTGGAATACATACATAATGGAAGACTAAAAAGGATGACAGGATTGGTTCTGGGACTTGACCACCTGTCTTTGTGGTGGTTAGGACATGACTTATGACTATTCACTCCTGAATTATGATCACTTGGTGGCTGCAAGATAATACTAGGATCCCAGACTTCTGGTTGTATAGTGTCTAAGGCACTTGACTGCTAACCAGAAGGCTGCAGTTCAAACCCACCAGCCACTCCTCAGAAAGAAGACTGGGCAATCTACTTCTGTAGTGACTGCCTCAGAAACCCAAGGAGGGGTCACTATGGGTAGGAACCACTTCAACACAGTGAATTTGGTTTATTTATTTATTTACTTACTTACTTATTGAATCTTTAAAATAGATGCATGAGGCTATTTTCCTCATCATTAAGGACATAACCCGAGTTTGGATAAGATGGTGGATTAGGCAAAAAGACTGCACAGACGTTCTTTAACAAAGAAAAGGGAAAACAATTAACACAGATACAGAAGATAATCCTGGACCCCTGAGCCTTGAAGGGAAGGATACAGAAGTGGACTAAACTCCAACTAGCAGAAGAATTTGCATGAAAACACCAAAAAAGGAGACATAT
>NW_006922258.1:283026-290264 GCF_000298275.1 Orycteropus afer afer | reverse complement strand
GGTTTGACTGTTTGGGATATTTAAAGTGACAGCGTTTTCCCAGATTCCAGGGACTTCAGAACAGGCTCCCCTTGATGGGAACCACAAAGACATCCCGGACCCCACAGACATTCCCCTTGTTATTCTTATATTTTACACCCTCTTGGTGAACGGAGGTGCAGCCGTACCTCACTCCCACACACTTGCTAGTCTGGCAGGAATTACATTCCAATCTGTGTGCTCTGATGGAGCCTGGGTGCCCTGCCCTGTCCTGTCCAGATTTTTTTTTTCCTTTTTTCTGATTTTTAGTTTGTTTGTTTTTGTCTGTTTTAAAACTACTGATATTATTATTACTTTTGTCCTTTTTATTATAATTCTTTATTATTCCCTTCCCAGGTTCTAATTTTCAGCTTTTTTTCTTTTCCCTGTTCCTGGTTCCATTTTTTGTTTTTTTCTTTCTTGTGGGTAACCCCATTCCCTGTTTTTTCTTTTTGTGTTTTTCCCATTTTTTTCTTCATTATTCTCCTTCTCTACTTTTTTCTCTTATTACCCTCTTCCCAGACATTGTGGTGTTTTTTAGTTTTATTTTGTTTTTGCTTTTTTTCCTTTTTCTCTTTTTTGGTTACTGTTCCTGTGTGATTACACAGTGTGTTTTTGTCCATTTGCTTTTACTTTTTTGATGGATATTCAATTGTTATTTTTGTCTGAGTGGGAGACAGCAACAGTCCCCACATAACACAACTACACCCACACCTTCTGCAGCTTCAATTACTGAGTTAGAGTCACCACCTCCTTCTCCACCAACAGGCCTAGAATAAACAACCACCAAGAAGATCCTGGCTTACCCCTTAGCTGCTCTTCACAAACAGTTAACAGAGATCTAAATACAACAATGTCACAATGTCTCGCAGACAACAGACTATCACAGTCCACACAAAGAAGCAAGATAAAGTGGTAGAAATAAGGGAGTAGGATACAGACCCAGAACACATCCCCAAGGAAGAAACAGCTTTGGAATTCCCTGAAAGAAATTCAAAAGAATTATATTTATTAGGTATCTTTAAAGGATTGAGAGACAGATCAAAGAAAACACAGAGAAATCCCTAGAAGAATTTTGGAAGAAAATACAGAACAAAATGACAAAATAAGTGAAAAATTGGAAATGATCCAAAATCTACAGATAGAAATCCAGAAGATTAATACTAAATTGTCAGAAACAGATAACACATTGAAAGAGCAAAGGAGTAGAATTGATGCAATGGAAGACAGAATTAATGAGATTAAAGACAAACACATGAGTACGTCTTTAGAAACGGATAAATCAGAAAAAAGATCAAAACAAAATGAAGAAAGTCTAAGGATACCATCAAAAGGAATAACCTACATGTCATTGGAATTCCAGAACAGGAAGAGAAAAATAAAACCACTGAGAAAATTGACCAAGATTTGCTGGAAGAGAGCTTCCCTTCTATGATGAAAGATAAGAATATATCTATTCAGGAAGTCCAATGAACCCCAAACAGGATAGACCCCAAAAGAAAATCACCAAGGCATATATCATCATCAAACCAAAGACAAAGACAGAATTCTGAAAGCAGCATGGGAAAAACAAAAAGTTACTTACAAAGGACAACCAGTAAGAATAAGCTCTGATTTCTCAGCAGAAACCATACAAGTGAGAAGGCAATAGGATGATATATATAAAACCCTGAAAGAGAAAAATTTTCAGCCCACAATTATATACCTCGCAAAATTGTCCCTCATATATGATTGTGAAATTAGGAGATTTCCAGTTAAGCAGAAACTGAGTGAATTTGTTAAAACCAGACCAAATTTACAAGAGATACTAAAGGGTGTCCTTTGAACAGAGAACCGAAAATAGCAAACAACAACCAACCATTAATATACAACATGACATAACGCAGAAACCACAGCTATGGATATATTCAAAGTGAAATAAGCTTACAAGATTCTCAACAGGGAACCAGAGACTTCAATTGGCAAATGAGGACAAGTACAAATCAAAAAGAGGGACAATACTGTGTAGTTAGAGAACTTCTAAGTGGTGAGGAAATCAAGAGAGTTGCAAGATAGAATGAACTATTCCAAATTCGGGGAGAAAATTATAAATCACAGAGTAAACCTCAAAGAAAAATGATAACCTTCACATCACAATAAAAAAGAGGACAAGCACAAATATTCAGCAAATACTAAAACAACAGCAACAAAGGAAATGATAACACCATTCATAAACATAAAGACACATCCAAGGCAAATTCCCTAGTTCTTTCTGTGAGAATAATCCACTTTCAATCACTCTGTTCTTGAGGGCTAACTGCCCTTCCCTGGACTAGTCAGGATGTAGCCACATTGCTAGCTTAATAAATATAAAAAAAACTCAACAGTGTCTGAACTTTTTGCTGGGTTAATAAGTAGAAAAAACTCAAAGGGCAAAAAAATGGAATTAGGGCTCCTGTTGTAGACCTTAGTTTTCCACAAACCAGTTCTTTAGAACTTAAACGCTAATACAGTACAAAACTCACTGGCATCGAGTTGATTCTGAATCATAATTATGATCTCCAGTAGGATTCCAAGGCAGTAAATCTTTGTGGAAGTAGATTGCCCCAGCTTCTTTCTGCAGAACAGCTGGTGGGTTTGAAGCAACAAACTTCAGGTTAACAATAACCTTCTGGTTAGTGCCTTAGGCACTGTACCACCAGAGCTCCTTAACACAGTACTTAAATGGAGACATATCACTTCAAGGAAACCACACTGTTCAGATTAAGAAAAAAACTTAATAATGTTTCTGAATTTGCCGAACGCAAATTTATGAATTCATCTGAGTAGACTAAAGAAGAGTGGTCTTCAAACATGGTTTAATTCAGGGAGTCAAATAATTATATGAGGTGCTGGTCCTCTATGTCCTTTGATTATACCTCCCTCTAAGTTGGTTCCTAAAGAAGGTCTCGTGGTGCTGTGTTTAAAATGTTGATCTCTTAACCAAAAAGTTGGTGGTTTAAACCCACCAGACACTCTGGGAGAAAAAGATTAAGCACTCAGCTTCCAAATGATTAACAGCCTTGGAATAAGAGCCCTTATAACGGGGTTGGCTGGGTAAAGTGCTCACTTTTGAAGGATCACTGTGGCCAGAGGAATCATGAACTATACATGTTGGAGGAATGTGCTCAAGGCAGTGAAAGGAGTATTTTAAGATATAACAAATCTTGGATAACCAAGTTCCTAACACAGTGTAACTACTTAATAAATGTAGGTTCTGAACTCTCTTTTATTCTTACGTCTGAATGATTAACCTTTTATCCCAGTCAAGAAAACACCTGTTTTATAGTAGAGAAGGCAATTCCAGTGTAGTTTACAGAGGGAGCGAGTTCAATGTAGTCAGAGATTGAGCAGGTGATTAATTTAATTATTTAAATTGTGCTATGTGGTCAAATACAAGGGCAGGATTTAAACAAATAAAAGGAGAAGGGAGTATTAAACACCCAAGTATGAATAGAAAGAGAAAAAAGTCAGATGACAGCTGTTGGTTAATTTTTTAACAATAGCCTACATTTGTGTCCTAGGCTTTCATCATTATCACTTCATCAGTTAAGCTATTACATTCTATGCACAGGAAAACTCTTGGAATTCAGAATCCAAATTAAAAAACAAAGTTATTTTTGTCCATTCAACATACAGAATGAATGACTCTGTATTTCAGTACTTAAAGGCACAGATCTAAATCAATGTACTACAGAGATGTACGCATGCTCTCTATAAAATTTTTACAGTAATATCTATTTGTTTATTAATTTATCAGACTTAGAAAAATTATTCAGAAGCCAACAAACATTAAGCACACTATTAGATGGGGGCGGGGGGGGATAACAAAAGTTCTCCCCTCAAGAAACTCCCAATTTCAACAATAAAAAAAAAAAAATTCCTAAAGCTAAGATATTTACACACTCTCTCTGATCATTAAAATGCCACACAAAAACTTAAAATACACTGAAAAAGTAATCAACTTATCTTACCATCTAAATTAAGAATCCTTAAGTCAACACCCTTCTTGCTTACAAGGTGTCCCTTAGCTACCTACCATTTTGTCTGGGCTCCTGTTTTGGTCCTCTGGTAACACTCCAACAGAAAATACTACAAGTGGATGGCTTTAACAAACAGAGATGTATTCTCTTACAATTTAGGAGGCTAGAAGTCCAAGTTCAAAGGGCCTACTCTAGGGGCTCGGTGAAAGTCCCTCTATCTTGGCCTTCGGTTTTGCCTCTTGCTACTGGCTCACTGAACTCTGGTAGCATAGTGCCTAAGGCACTTGACTGCTAACCAGAAGGCTGGGGTTCAAACCCACCAGCCACTCCTCGGAAGGAAGATGAGGCAATCTACTTCCGTAGTGGTACTGCCTCGGCAATCCAAAGAAGGGTCGCTATGAGTCAGGTCTGACTCGACGGCATGTAACAACAACAACTGGCTCACTGAAGTTGGAGGCATCTCTTAACTCAGGCAGCTGAGACTGAAAAACCCAAGGTCGTCAAGTAAAATGGCACAGTCCCAAGACTATCAAGCAACATGAAAGGTCACTACTTCAAATGCAGAAACAGTCCCAAGTTCAGTAGGCAACATGACAAGCAACTGAATGAAGACTTAGCTACATGTTGAGTCCAATCATGCCAAAAACTCAGAGACCTCTCTCAAAGCTGTCTTCTTATGTGCTGGAAACTGACCACATCCCTAGGGCTGCTACTCAGCTGCTCCTGTAGATTCCACCACGGAGTTGATTACTATTCTCATCATGGAGAATAACTATATCCAGATGCCCAGCCACTCAACCAGGCCCAGTCAAGTTGACACACAATCTTAACTACCACAGCTCCCTAGTAATTATATGTCTGATTAAGTTCCAGGAATATGAATATATAAAATATACATATTCTATATTTCTATTGGGAGCTCTGGTGGTGCAGTGTCTAAGGCATTTGACTGCTAACCAAGAGGCTGGAGTTTCAAACCCACCAGCCACTCCTTGGAAGGAAGGTTGGGCAATCTACTTTCATAGTGCTACCACCTCAGAAATCCAAGGAGGATTATATAAGTCAGATCCAACTCGACAGCAGTGAGTTTGGTTTTTTGGTTTTTATTTCTATAATACATGAGAGTAAATACAAAACACACACACACACACACACAAACAAAATCCAAACTCACTGTCATTGAGTTGATTCTGACTCATAGAGACCCCCTTAGTATTTCCAAGGTGGTAAATCTTTACGGAAGTAGATTGCCCAACTTTCCTTTTGCAGAGTGATTGGTGGGTTTTGGCTGCCAGCCTTCTGGTTAGCAGTCAAATGCTTTAGCACTACGCCACCAGATCTCCTTACAAAATACAACACAATATACACCGAACTTAAATACTTCTTGAACTAAATGACTTACACAAAGTCAATAGATATGTTTTCTAAGTTATTTAAAAATTGTAATGTTAACTTAAGAATCTCAGAAACCAGCTCTGTGGGTGTAAAATATTTAGGTAGGCTTTAAAGTATACAAGAAATAAATTTGATCAGGTCTTAAATAACTGAAACTTGTGGATGGTATTTCAAATAACATGGAGGTAGAAGCTTTCCAAGTTATTTGATTAGAGTAGAAAAAGGTATAAATAAATTTATAAATTATGTATATAACAGGAAGGAGGTGACATTGTATTGAAAAGCAGAATGTAATGACTGCAGGATCATAACCAGTGCTTTTAAATAATGCTGACTTCCCCTAATGAGCTTAAGATCTTGCCAAAATCTATTTCTATTTATCATGCTAGTGAGATAGACCTATCAAGAAATGATAGAAGTGAAATCTGTATTTAACAAAGGCAGAACACAATGATAAAACTTATTTTTTAAATGTCCAAGTGAATAATATATTTCAGCACTGATTTTTCCAGCAAACAAATTCTAAATAGCTAGGTAGTTTCTCCTTAATGACCTATCACTTCATAAAATTCTGTTAAAGCAGTTTGGTTAAGTAGATGTAGCCCCATGGGCACATTATTGTAAGTGAATTTTTATCCTGTTATAAATCATGAATCTACTTAGTTATCTTCCACTGTCTAAAACCAATGAGGGGTAATTGTCAGTTCATCACATTTCTTTGCACCCTGTCATTTTGTGCCAAGCTCTACAATACTGTCAATAACGTTTTCTACTATGCTTGAAATTAAGGGCTTATGTCTTTTAATTTACAGACTTTATTTCTCACTCTTCTCATATATACCTTAAGAATTTTTTTTTTCCTTTCTTATGCTTCTTTTAAAAGAATTAATGTGGGTAAACAGTATGGCTCCAAATATATCTGAATTGGTTGTCATGAATTTACCAAGATATTTATAATCTCTTAAAATGAGTAAAAGTAAAGAAATGTATAATTGTAGCTATAATGCTGTGTTATGAAAAATGAGAAATTTGTAGCCACTTGTAATTCTGATTAAGTTCACTATAGTCTTTGGATTTATAGATTTGATTTGACCTGATACATCTTTTATGAGTATTCAAATCCCCAAACTAGAATAATAATAAGATTGAAGCTAAAGTAAAATAAAACACTAAAATGTTTACACTGTAATTCAATCATTGTTGAAATTGAAAAAGTTATTATAATGCCTCCAAGGAAAGCTTTAAGTATCTGAAATAGCTTTCCAGATATTCAGACCTCTGGGATTGGTTGAAATTGTTGATGACAACTATTATGATTGTGACTGAAAAAAATACAAAATATTAACTTTCATTGTGCCTGAAAGCAGATACAGAGGGCACTTCATGAATGGACAGATCTTCTCCCAAATATTCACATGGCTTTCTCCTGAAGTTCATTAAATTGTTACTCAAATATCACCAACTGAGAGAAGATGCCCTTTATTCAGCACTCCCAACAAAATATGATCGCCTTTTTCTTCCTCTAGTTCAAAAGATTTAAAGCTAAAAAGTGTTTTTGTAACTATATCTCCAGGAAACCCAAACATCTGGTAAATTCAGTGATAAATTTGGCTATTTATGCCACATTGTAAAAGGACTACACTGGCTGGCTGAATTTCTCTCGTCAAGACTTTGAGACTAGAGAGTGGAAAGGATATTCAGATGACTAAACATTAAGAGCATACAGTTTGGCTCATTTTAGGTTTCACATTTCAATAAACTCTTAGAGTTGTTTAGCAAAGTCTCAAAATATCTAATATTTTGAGTTAAAATATAATGTATATG
>NW_006922258.1:259342-260348 GCF_000298275.1 Orycteropus afer afer | reverse complement strand
TGTGGATTCAATAAAATGATATCTTTGACAATTTCAATCTTGTCTTCATTTATCATGATGTTACTTCTTGGCACAATCTTGAGGATTTTTGTTTTCTTTATATTGAGGTGTTATCCATATCAAAGACTGGAATTTTTTATGTTAATTAGTAAGTACTTTTCACTTTCATAAAGCAAAGTTGTGTCATCTACATATCGTAGATTGTTATTGAGTCTTCCTCCAATCCTGATGTCACATAATTTTTCATCCTAAGGCATTTGACTGCTAACCAGAAGGCTGGTAGTTCAAACCCACCAGCCACTCCATGGAAGGTATATTGGGAAATCTACTTCTATAGTGACACCGCCTTGGAAACCCAAGGAGGGTTTATTATGAGTTGAATCCAATTAAACAGCAGTTAGTTTTGTTTTTGGTTTTATATAGATTGTATAAGTATGGTGAAAGGATACACCCCTGATGCTCATCTTTCATGATTTTAAACCATACAATATCACTTTGATCTGTTTGAACTGTTGCATCTTGTTCTATGTACAGGTTCCTTATGAATATGATTAAGTATTCTGGAATTCCCATTCTTCACTATATTATCCATATTTTGTTAGTATATATACAGTTTAATGCCTTTGAAAAGTCAATAAAGCACAGTACACATCTTTCTGGTATTCCCTACTTTCAGATAAGATCCATCTGACATCAGCAATGATATCCCTCATTCTACATCTCCTTCTACATGTGGCTTGAGTTACTGGCAATTTTCTGTAAATGTATTGCTAAAACTGCTTTTGAATTATCTTCAAAATTTTACATGTGTGTGATAATAATGATATTGTTTGATAATTTCCCCATTCTGTTTGATCATTTTTCTTTGGAATGGGCACAAAAACAGTTGGTTGACCAGGTAGCTATTTTCCAAATTTCTTGGCCTAGATGAGTCATTGTTGTTTTCATTTGTTGTAACATCTCAATTGATATTCCATCAATTCTGAGCACCTTGTTTTTCCCCAAT
>NW_006922258.1:239330-258807 GCF_000298275.1 Orycteropus afer afer | reverse complement strand
CTGGTGGTTCAAACCCACCAGCCCCTCCTCGGAAGGAAGGTTGGGCAATCTACTTTCTTAGTGATACTGCCTCGAAAACCCAAGGAGGCGTCACTATGAGTCGGCTCTGACTCGATGGCACTTAACATCAACAACAACAATACTGTGGTGCAGTGAATTACTTAATACAGCTCTTTGAGCTGTGGTCCTTGTGACTCCTACCAGATGACTGTCTGGGACTATGCAAACGTGTGGTGCCTGTGGCTCACCCAGGGGATTGGTTAGCTGGCTAATAATATAAATAAGGTACATGACACCCCTGTAAGGGTGGGACTGTGCAAAGAAGTTATATAAAACCCAAATGTGATGATTGGTCTCTGTTGCCATCTACTAGGCTTAAAATGATCCATCGCAGAGGCAGAGAGGGGTGCCTCACTACCATCAAGAAAGAAGAGCCAGGATTGGAGCATGTCCTTTAGCCTTGATCTCCCTAAACTGAACCTCCTTGTCCCAAGAGATAGAGATAGCTGTAACACTTCACTGAGATGATGAGAGATGGCAGGAAGCAGCTGCAGAGAAACAGTGCCAGCAGCAGATGCTGGCAGCAGGGCCCAATAGTAGATACTGGCAGCAGCAACTGACCTGAAAAAGGTTTTCTGGCCCACAGAGGAAGATGAGTGCCTTTGGGCAGGAAGTGGGATCCCTTTCTGGGTACCTATTAACAGAGCTAAAATGATTTTGAAACACTTCCCTGAAAAGGACAGAGGCCAAGCCAAGGGACTGAGGACCAGAGAGAGAAATCTGACTTTGGGCAAAGCTGAGGGCAGGCTGTCCTGATTGAAGAATTGTAACCTCAATATTCATGATCCTGAAATGTAATCTGTTACTTCCACAATAAGCTCCATAATCATGAATGTTGTCCGTGACTTCTGTGTGGCCATTACAACAAATTATTGAACCCAATAGAGAAGTAGAGAGTGTCATGGGAAGGTCAGTTTCTGTCAGAATTGGTATAGGAGTTGGAGGGTGGCGGCATGTCTGACCTCTGTGCCCTGGAAGGAGTCACTCTTAGGTTGTTGATGCTGATAGAAATTCTCTCCCCAGCTTAGAAGTTAGAGGAAGTCAGACAATGCCACTGTCACGCCCTTTTTGCAAATACAAAACACTGTTTTATTGTATGCCATTTGAAAAAAGGTTATTTATTTGTTTTTTTGTTTTGTTTTGTTTTTAAATATCACCAATGGGCTTGAGATAATATGCTGTTTTAAAGAGTCTGCCCAAGTCAAAAAAGATGAGGATTACACTGAAATATGTAGAACAAAATAAAATAGTCCAATTGTAAAATGATCCAAATTTCAATTTTCTATTATTCTCACAAAGCTTGTTTACAGCATTTATGGCTTGTGAAAAACACAAGTGTTTTACCTGACACATTTTAATGGAAATTGGAAATCAAATGTGCTCGCAATATTTTAAGTGAAGAAGCACATAAGTTTATAATCTAGGATAATTGGATTCTTAGCTCAGTAGATACTTATAATCCTACTTGTTCAGGAGCTCTGTGAAAACAGAACTCTGATTTCAACCAATTTTCAATTCCAGTAATATTCACCTAACATACAGGTGTTCTCAGTACACCATTGTTAGGATGTAAGAGAACTAGAATAACAAAGATCATTCTGTATCTTGTCCTAATAAATTAAAATTTCTGGGAAAATCGCCCTTTGTTTTTAAAGAAAATTTAAAAACAAATACCTATAAACATAAGAAAAATATGGTGCTCTCTATATCTTTGGGTTATCCTCGTACTAAGAAAAGTTTTAAAATTTGCAATTCTTGCCGTAGCAATTTTTTTCTTATTTTTAATAGACAAAATATGTTTATTTATGGTTATACAGTCTGCATTTCTCCTTCCAAGTTCTTGTTTAAGAAAATTACCTCTTTTCCATGGGGCAAGCCAAAAGACAGGCCTGTAAGCTGACCTAGGTATGTTTTCTTCCCAGAATTCAAATCTTGTGCTTGAGAGGGTTACAGAGTCTTATTAGACTATTATGAGCAGGTGCTCTTGTTTAAGAATTTTATGATGCTTCTGCCTCAATTCTCCAGGGCTGTCTGTTGGTGTTACCTGACTTTCCAGTGTACAGAAGATCTGGTGGTACAATGGCCATTAGCCAAAAAGTCAGCAGTTTGAACTCACCTGCCATTACGTGGGAGAAAGAGGCAGTCTACTTCTGTAACAATTTATAGCCTTGGAAACCCTATGGGACAGCTCTACTCTGTCCTACAGGGTCACTATGAGTTGAAATCAACTCCCAGCAGTGGGTTTGTTTGAGTTCCAGTCTACATTGAATTCCAATATTTTTCCTTTAAATTCCTTTTCAATTAGAGGATCAGAGACAGTTTTTATTGCTTTTATCCCTCAAAATAGTCTAATATATTTCCTAAAATATTAGCTTTTATTAAGTATTATAAGAATTATAAAAAATATACATTCTCCTATTTTTTTTTTTTTTTTAGTTTCTATGTTACTATATCCTCAAATTATTAAGCTTTCTTAATATGATTGTAACATTTAGGAAAAGCAACAGTCATTGTTGGAGATCAACTTGTAAAATAGTTAAAAGTGGAAATAAATCTTTGGAAAATGTAATTAAAAATTTTTCAGAAGCAGAACTTCATCATGAAAGGATACAGACTGGCAATAAGCTAAATTTCAGTCGATTGAGTTGCTTCCATCATTAGTTATGTCAGTATTAGGCTTGTGAATATTAATGTCTAACTATGTGTATTATAAAAAAGTATGTGTATGTGTTAATGTTATAAAAGCTATCTATATCTATATCTAGAATGGGAGCTCTGGTTGCATAGTGGCTAAGACACTTGCCTGCTAACCAGATGGCTGGCGGTTCAAACCCACCAGCCACTCCTTTGAAGGAAGATTGGCCAATCTACTTCTGTAGTGATACCGCCTCGGAAACCCAAGGAGGGGTCGCTATGAGTCGGGGCCGACTCGACGGCACATAACAACAACAACATGTGTATTATATATGGTAAAACATATTGGATTTCTACCAACATGTTCCTAAATGTTTTTCAAATATTTTAAAAGTTGTTGAAGATATCTGTTACTGATATAAAAATAATAAGACTCAGGAGAGCTTAGAAACAGACTTTCTTGCATTTTGGCCTCTAATGTAACACTGTGTAGTTGGATGATTCTGACTTGGATTGCTTTTACCAGTGGCCCCATTCAGTAGCCTACAAACATTTCATTTGCACATTAGGCATGGCTAGGCTACAACTCACTTCATTTGCATAGCGTTTTGACCAATCCCTGCAAGGTACGTACCAATAACAGAGCAAGATGAAGCCCAGGAATAGACAAAATATATCAAACCAAGTTCACAGCTTACCCAGAAAATGTCAATCAACCTGGAAAAAATTAACAAACTCTCTGGAGTGAAACTAGGGCAAAAAGGATTAGGGGAAATTTTCTTAAGCTGTTTTCCCAAGAACCAAGATAAAAGGCAACGTGAAAGAATTTGTTTCACTGTAGACTCTGAAAACTCAGTAGTTTTTAAAAATAAAAATAAGTAATGAGATATATCCATTTGACTGCTAATCAGAAAGCCGGTAGTTCAAACCCACCAGCCACTCCTCAGAAGGAAGATTGGCAATCTACTTCTGTAGCAATACTGCCTTGGCAACCCAAGGAGGGGTCGCTACGAGTTGGGTCCGACTTGACGGCACATAACAACAACAACAACAACATATATACAAAAAAATAAATAAATAAACTCACTGCCATCAAGTTGATTCTGACTCATAGCAGCCCCTACTTGAGTTTCCAAGGTAGTATCTCTATGAAAGTAGATTGCCCAGTCTTCTTTACAGGAGTGACTGGTGGGTTTGAACCTCCAGCCTTCTGATTAGCAGTCAAATGCCTTAGACACTATACCACCAGAGCTCCCATGCCTATATATATATATACCCAAAATAAAAAATATATATTTATGGGTATTTGGTACATTCTCCTATTTCACTCTATGTCTAATAATGACAGTATAACCATATAGATTTATTCTATGGATGTGTTTCTTAACCATTTAAAAAATGTTACATTTTTATAGAGAAATAAATATTAAGATGGTGTATAGTCTCTGGGTTCTCTATTATTAATGATATACCACTTAGTTCATTATTCCTTTCAGGGCATTTGAGCTATTCATTAAATAACACACTTTGGGAAAAATCTAATTATCTGAACATTCTTAGGGATAAAAAGTATTACATTCATTATTAGCAATCAAAGATTTGATTCAGTAATGTTCAATCCTATAATTTCTAAATGACATAAATAATAAACTCAAGAATATGGTCTCCACATAGTGAACAGAATAGGGAATTACTTAGTTCTAGTTTTAAAATTTGCCTTTTTGTGTATAATTTTAAGATGCGATTGTGAAGCACTATATTCAGTAAAGAACAAAAGGGGGAGGATTAGAAATTTCCAATTCTCTCCACAAAGTTCCTGCCTCTGCCAATGCTTTCAAATAATCAGAACATCCTGGGGCTTAAATGGGCTTTAGAGATCCTCTCATCCAGTGCCCTTCTCACTGTAAATTCCTCAATCTTAGAAGGATAAGGATGCCAATTCTGTAAACAAATATATTCTAGCAGAAGAAATGTCTTTATTATAAGTTTCTACTAAGTTATTTAAAATTCTAATTAGAGTATTAAAATAACTATTAAATAAGATCTTTGTATTACTTCCCTCATATATCAAAAGATTTACAATGGAGTATATCTTTTTATGTGAATTGCATTTGAATGAATAAATAAATAACTTGTATGCATTCTCCCATGATCAGTTACAAAATCCATGTTACTCATTCTGACACCTAAGTGGTTCTTTTGGAAAATGAAATCAGTTACATAACTAGAGTACCTCAGAAATAATATTAAAAATGTTTTCTAACTTAAATGCTATTACATTGTAAAGAATTTCTGTTAAGTATACAAAGAATAGTCAACTATAGGAGCTAATAGGACAAATTCATTTCTATTAAATGAAAAGAATTTATGAAAACCTTCCCATCCTGTTACTGTTGGGGATATATTCATGAGTGTCTATATTCAGTAAAGAATGTCCTAGGCTTGCTGCTGAAAGATGTAAAACAAATATTATTTTTTTAAGTTCTCAGTGGAGGACAGATTGTGTAACTTCTGTCTGTAATTCATTCCAAGATTTAAAGTCCTATGTCAGGAATTTCTTCTTTCTATCTAACCTAAATCATTCATGCTTCAGTTAAGTCCATTACTTCTTGTTTTTCTCTCAGAATAAATTGGGAAATGCTGAGGTAGAGCTGATTTAGAGATTGAAACAAATTGAATTATTTCCCAGATTACTATCTCTCAGAATAGATGTTTCCAAAAACAGAGAAATTTAGGGTAACTTAAATAGAGTTAAATGTATTGAATTGCCAACACTGAATACATTTCACTCAAATAATTTTTAAAACTACTTACAGCACAAATTTACAACAGAAATTCTGGTAAACTTATTTTTTTTTTTACCAGTTTAATACTGCCAGTTTTTTTGGCAAGCATAGATAAATACAGATGTAGGCTTATATTGAGAGTTTCAGAATATTTACATATATGTATGTGTGTATATACATACATATATATACATATATATATATATATATACATATATAAATATGTTTTAGAATATAGATAGGCAGGTAAGTAAGTAGGTAGGTAGGTAGGTAGATAGATAGATGTATTCTGAAATTTCTTTTTTTAAATGAATTCATTTCAAGTTGTGTTGATTTAACTGAACTGATAGCAAAATGAATATCACAGTTTCTATTTAAGTTGGTGAATCTTAGTCACCAAGTTTTTATAACAACTTGGGAAGAATGATAGAAGCATAGCCTAGAATGGAAACCTGAGTATGTTTTTTGGATACTTTTGTAAAACCAGGTTCACGTATCTCATCACTACTAAGTGCTTCATGGTTTGATCTGTAGCTCTGTGCCTATGACTATCATCCATTTTGAAGATGAATAAAGAATGAAAAATCTTTGACTGTGAAGAAATACCAGAGATGGACTTAGGGATCAGTCTTTAAGATGAATGATATTTTATAATCTGTATAAATCCAGTGGTTCTTATAGTACCTATGGTTGACCTGAATCTGTGTGTGACCACAGAGAAAAATTAGCCTAGTCTCACCAAACCTGGAACATTTTATCCTTAGAAAGGAAGGCAGGGCTTCAATAGAAACAAAACGTCACTTAAGAGATTGCAATTCAGAGAACTTGGGTTAATCAGGTTGCTGACATTCCAAATCCGTTCATTGTACTTGACATGACTTTGCAAGTTCAGTGTTGAAAAAAGAAACTTTCTTAGCTTCTGTCACTGCTTGGCTTGAACTGGTAAGACTTACAGATTTTTCTCTGCAAAATATTTCTGGTTTTGACCCTTTTTCAGCTTCCACATCAATGCATTTTTATGTAATCAAAATAGTGTATGTTTAACCTCTTTTTTGGACAATTTTGTTGAACTTTTGAAAGAATTCACGTGGAGAGAGAGAAAGAAATTTGTAAAAATTGTCTCATATCTAGCAAGATAAAAATATTCCAAATAAAGTAAGTGTAACTGGGGAAAAACAATGAACAAATAATTATCAAAATCCAGAAATATGTTTCCAAACCTACACAAACTTTATAATCTGGAATTAAGATTTTATTTTCTCAAAATATGTAAATATTGGCCATTTAAATTTAATTAATCTGGAATGCTAGTTAAGAAATCAGGTTTCTAAATACCACCTCAGATTACTAAATATATTTGAAGGTGGGTCTTGGAAATTGCAATAACAATTATCCCATGTGATGACCTGAGCCACTAAATATATTTTGAACATTTTATTGTGGTTTGGGTGAAAGTTTACAGAGCAAATCAGTTTCTCATTCAACAATTTATACACAATTTGTTTCATGACATTAGTTGCAGTCCCCTCAATGTAACAGTATTCTTCCTACTTCCTCCCCGATTCTCATTTCCCTTCATCCATCTTTCCGACCCCTTCTTCCCTTTTGAAGTCTGTTTTGGGGCAAATGCTGCCCTTTGATTTTGTATAGTTGATTGTTCTGAGGATCACGTTCCTTACAGGTATTATTGTTCACCTTGTAGGCCTGTCTATTATTTGGTTGAAAGGTATCTCCAAGTGTGGGGGCAGTTCCAGGTTTGAAAGGTGTCAAAGAGACATAGTCTTGGGGATTCCATCAGACTCTGTTGCACCAGTAAGATTAGTCTCTTTTTTTAATTATGATTTTAAATTTTATTCTGCATTTTCATCCACTCTGTCCAGGACCTTCCACATTGATCCTGATCAGAGTGGTTGGCATTAATATTTGGGCACCATCTAATACTTCTGGTCTGAGGGTAGTGGAAGCTGAGGTTCATGTGGTCCATTAGTTCTTTGGACTAGTTGTTTCCTTGAGTCTTTAATTTTCTTCACTCTTCTTTGCTTTAGACAGGAAGAGACAGTTGTATCTTAGAGGGCCACTTGCAAGCTTTTATGAAACCAGTCACTATTTGTCAAAGTTGTTATTGTTGTCATGTGCCTTCGAGTCGGACCCAACTCATAGTGACCCCTCCTTGGATTTCCGAGGCAGTATCACTACAGAAGTAGATTGCCCCATCTTCTAGGATGTAGAATATTGTCTTTATGGGCTATTTTATGCCAATTGACTTAGATGTCTTCTGAGACTATGATCCTAAACTTTCAAGCCCAGTGACTCAGCCCATCAACGAGTTTGGTTATGGCTTGGAAATTTTCAGAACTTAGCCACTATAATTTGACAACAATTCATGTATGGTTCCCCTGACCTTTAAAAAAAATTCTTTCAACAAGAAAAACTCATGATGATGTTAAGGTCTAAATCTGTTTGTGTTGATTAGCTTGATTATAAAGAAAACCCCTTACTCGGTCAGAGAGCCATCTCCTTAATACTTCCCTTGATGATAAGAGTAAGAGAAAACAAGTAACAGTAAAAACAATCACTCCAGCGCATAAATCTACTTGAGGACAGAGATTATTTAGTTCATGATTGTGTTCCCAGAATTGAATAGACACTTAAATATTTGTCACATGAATGGGTAAACATGATCCGAAAGTTTGCCCTACTGACCAAAGGGCAATCAACTTCCTTAACCAAAGTACAGCAGAGATTTTTCCAGAATATGACTGGCTAAAACACCTTGAGTAATCCACCCCCTAAGTATGTTGAAGGCAATGGTGTGTGTGGGTAACTAATGGAAAATTATCAGCCAAGAATGGAAGCAAGGTGTGTTCTTGACCTTCTTGGTACTTTTAATGATGCAATTAGCCCAATTATTGTTTTCATCACTGTTTCTTGTATATCTTTTGTGAACAATTTATTGACATACTATTATTCTCTCTGCATCTTTCTATTATATTTTCCCCTTTAAATGTTTAGTTAATTTTTTTAGATGTGACTTTGTATTTTATTACATAAATAGTAGTTAATACCAAAAATGGCCAGAATGTTGAGATTTTACATACAGATTGTTATGCATTGATTTTGGAGCATTATTTTTAGTATAATTTGATTCAAGAAAAAGGAAAAATCAATTATGTAGAAAACAAATGAAATATTCTGTCAAAGCCCAGTAATACTAAGGTGGACCAACATAAAGAGTCTTGTGAATAATAATTTCATAGTCTGAAAATGGAATATAAATGAATGATAATATTTTTTTTCTAAACTATTTCTAAAAAAGAAATCTGATATTCTAGTAGTCAGACTAAATTAAATCATTTGACCTATTTATTATAGCCCTGACCTTCTGAAAACTTGATAACAAAGTTCATGAGCATTGAGATATTTAAAATATTTTGATAAAACAAAGTGGAAAGTCTAGCTCATTGGATGATTTTAAATTGGAATGAATTTCATAATCTCAGTTATGGTATAAATATCACCTACAATCACTTCTAATTTAAAATTATATACTCAAGATTTTTTTTTTTTTTTCAGTTTTTAAACTTTATTTGATAATCAGCTGTTAGTTTTCATCCATGTTGACTGTCTATAGGTTTTTGAAAGGGGTTACAGGTATGTAAGTAACCAACGTGTAGAGCTTGTTTAGAAATCTTCATCCTCATTATGTTTTCTTGACAATCATACACAGATGTAGTATGGGACATTTCTTATTCCTTAGGCCCAGACAGCTTTTTGACCCTGGTGTCAATCTACACATCTTGTGTTCCCATCTCTTTCATAGCAAATTTCTGGATCTCCATGAGTGTTTGAGGGGCCTTTTTTAACTTCTTTTTCCTCAATCTCTCAGCTGAGAACGTATATAGCAAGTTATTTTTTAATGTCCAGGGAGAAAATTAACAAAACAAATAAACAAACAAAAAAAAAAAATTAACTCTGGATTCCCTTTAACTATCAAATTTAAAAAGAACTAGATCTATTCTTTTCATAACTTAGCCACTATAATTTGACAAAAAGTCATGTATGGTTCCCCTGACCTTTAAAAAAAATTCAACAAGAAAAACTCATGATGATGTTAAGAAACGTTTGCAGCAGTATATTGACAGAGAACTTCCAGAGGTTCAAGCCAGATTCAGAAGAGGATGTGGAACAAAGGATATCATAGCTGTTGCCAGATGGATCTTGGCTCAAGGCAAAGAATACCAGAATTATGTTTATTTGGTTTTATTGACTATGCAAAGGCATTTGATTGTGTGGATCATGACAAATTATGGATAACATTGAGAAGATGGGAATTCCCGAGCACTTGATTGTACTCATGAGGAATCTGTACCTTGACCAGGAGGCTGTCATTCGAACAGAACAAGGGGACACTACATGGTTTAAAATCAAGAAGGGAGTGCCTCAGGGTTGTATTCTGTCTCCACACTTATTCAATCTATATGCTGAGCAAATAATCCAAGAAGCTGGACTATATGAAGAAAAACATGGTATCAGGATTAGAGGAAGAATCATTAACAACCTGAGATATGCAGATGATACAACTTTGCTTGCTGACAGTGAGGATGACTTAAGGCACCTACTGATGAAGATTGAAGAATACAGTCTGCAGTAGGATTACGTCTCAATATAAAGAAAACAAAAATCCTCACAACTGGACCAATGAGCAGCATCACAATAAATGGAGAGAAGATTGAGGTTGTCAAGGAATTCACGTTGCTTGGTTCTACAATCGATGCCCATGGAAGCAGCAGTCAGGACATTAGATGACGTGTAGCATTGGGAAAGTCAACTGCGAAGGAACTATTTCAAGTGCTGAGGAGCAAGGATATCTCCTTGAGGACTAAGGTGCACCTGACACAAGCCATGATATTTCAAATCGCCTCATATGCATGTGAGAGCTGGACAATGAATAAGGAAGACCGAAGAACAGTTGATGTTTTTGAGTTGTGGTGCTGGTGAAGAATGCTGAAAGTACCTTGGACTGCTAAAAGAACTAACAGATCTGTCCTGGAGGAAGTGCAGCCAGAATGCTCCTTGGAAGCAAGAATGGCCAGACTTCGTCTCACCTATTTTGGTCATGTTGTCAGAATGAACCATTCCCTGGAGAAGGATGTCATGCTTGGTAGGGTGGAGGGTCGACGAAAGAGAGGGAGGCCTTCAACGAGATGGATTGACACGGTGGCTGCGATGATGAGCTCAAGTATAGCAGGGATCGTGGGGCTGGTGCAGGATCAGGCAGTGTTTCGTTCTGCTGTGCATGGGGTCGCTATGTGTCGGAAACAACCCTACAGCACTTAACAACAACAACAACAGATCTGTTTCCCAGGCTTCGGAGTCCCCTTCAATGTAGGGTTTTGGTAGCAGTAAAACACCGGAATCCGTGTTTCCTATTGTGTGAAAAGTCCAGGGTTGTATTATCATCTGTGTTGAATTAGTTGAATGTTTGCTTATTTGATAAAAAATAATAAATTTTAAGAGTTTAAATAAATGATGTGTTAGTATTCACCTCTGAAAATATTTGACAAGGCGTCTCCCCATTCTCCAATCCAAACCAAACTGTCATTGAGTTGAATTAGACTCATAGTTACCACAAATGGGTTTCCAAGGCTGTAAATCTTTTTCTCATGGAGTGGCTAATGAGTTCCAACTGCTGACCTTTTGTGCCCTAACCACAGCACAAAGAGAACACCTAACAACAACAAAACCTATATTCTAACACATATTCTTACTGACACTTATTTTCATAATGTTGCATGAAGTTATTGCTTTAATGGAAAAGCATGCAATCTCAGTGTGTACTATTCCATTGTGCATGTGTATGTACATATATGTAGGTCTGATAAAATGTATAAATAATTATGTACAAATTATACAGTGCTTGAGCATATATTATCTCTTATATGCTTTTAACACGTGTGAGATTTCATCACCACATGTATTTATTAAAAAAAGAAATAGGGATTTTCAGATTAGTGTTTACTAATAATCAGATACCACTACTCATCTATCAGTTTGTCATATTGTGGTGGCTTGCATGTTGCTGTGAGGCTGCAGGCTATGTCACAATTATTTCAAACACTGTGAGGATCACCCATGGTAGATAGGTTTCAGTGGAGCTTCCAGACTCAGAAGAAGGAAGGGGCCATCCACTTCTCAAACACTTGGACAGTGAAAAGCATGTAAAAGCAGTGACACATTGTGTATTACTAGAACTTTATGAATATTCCTGAAACAGTGCCTACCATAGTGCCAGAAGATGAGCCCCTCAGGTCAGAAGCCACTCAATGTACAACTGGGTAGAAGCTGCCTCCTCAAAGTAGAGTCAGCTTTAATGACATGGATGGAGTAAAGTTGTTAGGACTTCCATTTGCTGATTATGCCCAGCTCAAAATGGGAAGAAACAACTGCAAACATGCATTAATAATTAGAATGTGAAATGTATGAAATATGAATGTAGGAAAATTGCAAGTATTCAAAATGGAAAGGAACGCAAAGCAATCAATATCCTAGGTATTAGTGAGCTAAAATGAACTGGTTTTGGTCTTTTTGAATCAGACAATCATAGGGTCGGCTATGCCAGGAATGACAAATTGAAGAGAAATGGTGTGGCATTCATCATGACAAAGAAGGTTGCAAGATCTACCCTGAACTACAATGCTGTCAGTGACAGAATTATATCCATATACCCATGTGGTGAATTGCTTGATGTGGCCCTTCTAGCCATTGCCCTCCATTCTGTGATGTGCTATAAACCCCATTATCCATGCCTGTTTGGGGTGGTGTGATAGTTAAGGTCAGGAATCAGCTTTGCTGGGCAGCTGGTAGTAGTCGTTCCCTATAAGGACAGGAAATCGGCTCTGTGATGGGGTTTGTCTTGAGCTGCTGATTGTTAAAGCCATCCACTTAGGTTTTTTCTATTGGGGCAACACAGGTGGGATGTATCTTGAGTCCTGCCTTGCTGGAAGGTATAATTCACATCACCATCCTTAGCTCCCTTGAGGGTATACCTATGAATCTCCTGGGAACATTCACCCTCCTCTTGCTCTGGTTTTGTGTTTTGGCTCCTCCTCATCTCACCCCTGGATTTGGTTCCGCTGATCAAGGTTCATCAAACCCTGAGAATTGGGAGGATCCTCCAGACCCACTCACGGACCTGGGACTCGCCAGCCTGCCAGCCTCCACCACTACTATGTGAGATGATCCCCTGAATGCTCTGCTGACCTGGGGACTTAAATGGACTTGAATTAATGGCCTGCCATTTGGTTTGGTAACATCGGGACTATGCCTTTTTATTTGTCAATCGTGGGTTTGTCAGCCTCAGCAGCCAGCAACTATCTGAGTGAAGAAAAGCTTCTAGTTTCAGTGGGCCAGAAGCTGGAAGCAGAGCTGAAGCTCAAGGCTGAGGGGCTTTCACCCAGCCCCTAGAGCCTGACACTTTGAACTTGGACTGAAAGTCTCCAAATTGTAAGAGAATAAACTCCTGTTTGTTAAGGACATCCCATTTGTGGTATATTCCTATCAGAGCAGTACTAGGTAACCAGAACATTGCTCTTGAACAGAGTAGCTAAAGCAAGTGGAAGAAATGACAAGATAAAAGAGCTGAACAGAAGATTTCAAAGAGCATCTCAAGAAGACAAAGCCAATTATGATAATGAAATGTGCAAAGCCCTAGAGTTAGAAAACCCAAAGAGAATATACTCAGCATTTCTCAAGCTGAAAGAACTGAAGAAAATCTCATGCCTTGAGTTGCAATACTAAGTGATTCTATGGTCAAAATATTGAATGCTGCAGGGATGATCAAAAGAAGATGGAAAGAATGCACAGTCATTGAGCAAAAAAGAATTGACCATTGTTCATCTATTTCAGGAGGTGTCGTATTATCAAGAAACAATGCTATTAAAGGGAGAAATCCAAGCTACAATGAAAGAATTGGTGAAAAACAAGAGCTCTGGTGGCATAGTGCCTAAGTCAAGTGACTGCTAACCAGAAGGCTGGTGGTTCAAACTCACCAGCCACTCCTCGGAAGGGAGATTGGGCAATCTACTTCTGTAGAGATACTGCCTTGGAAACCCAAGGAGGGGTTGCTATGAGTCAAATCGATTTGATGGCAGTGAGTTTTTTTGTTTTTGTTTTTGTTTTTTTAGTTTAGGAATTGATGGAATACCCACTGAGATATTAGAACAAATGGATGGCATGGTGTAGACACTTACTCATTTATTTGAATGACAAATTTGAAAGACAGCCATGTGGCCAACTGACTGGAAGAGATTCATATTTATACTCATTCCAAAGAAAGGCGATCCAACAGAATGTGGAAATTATCAAACAATATCATTATTATCACACTCAAGTATAATTTTGCTGAAGATAATTCAAAAACTTTTGTAGTAATATATTGACAGGGAACTTTCAGAAATGTAAGCTGGATTCAGAAGAGGATGTGGAATAAGGGATATCATTGCTGATGTGACATGGGTCTTGGCTGAAAGCAAAGAATACCAGAATTAAATAGCATAAAATCTGAAAAGATCCATAATGCACAATCCCCTCTCAAAAGCTATCTGGGCAAAGATGATGACTCTTCCTTGCACAACCACTCTGTGTCATGTGTGAGGAGTTTACATGGGATTCTGCTTATGGCTGGTCTTCCCCTGGCTATGTAGACCTACGGGGGTGGATTTTGAACTTATGCTATGTGTGCCCCACCTGCACCATACCTGATGAAACTAAGAAAACTTTCTCCCCAACTATTTTATACCTCAAGTGAGTAATTTTATCTTTTTAACCCTGCTAACAAACATCCTAAGGATGCTGTGTAGTGGTTAAAGCATTCAACTGCTAACTAAAAGTTTGGTGGTTCAAACCCACCAGCCACTCCATGGGAGAAAGATGAGGCAGTTTTCTTCCATAAAGATTTATGGCCTTGTAAATTCTGTGAGGCAGTTCTATTCTGTCCTAAAGTGTCTGAATGGGTTGGAATTGATTTGATGGCAGTGGCTTTGATTTTGGTAACAAACATCCTACTGCATCATGCTTTTCTGGCTTCCCAAGGAGGGGATGTGGTTAATCCAGAATTACCTATTTTTAAGGCATGAAATCTTTATAGGAGCAGATTGCCCCATCTTCCTTCTGCAGCGCAGCTGGTGGGTTTGAACCACCAACCTTCTGAGTAGAGTCAAATGCTTTAGGCGCTATACCACCGGAGCTTCTTAATCTTGCTAAAAAAAAAAAAATCAGGTCTTTGTGGGTTTGGTGATTTTTTTCTGAGGCATATAGATGTCAGTAGAGTGAGAAATGGAGAAAACCATGACCATCTGGCTTGGACAAAGGCCTTACTCAATATATATATATATATGTGTGTATATATATATATATATATATATAGTTTGTTTTTGAATGTCTGCTATGTGCAGTGCATTGGAGACAACATAGGCTTAGCTCTGCCTTAAATCGAGTATAGAATTCAGAGAAATAAACAAATAAGCAGTATACTAGGACAGGAACTTTAACCAAAGCAAATGCAAAGTACACTGATGGCATAATGACAAAGAGATGCTTTCACAGAGAAGGGTACATTTGTGCAGGACTTTTCTAGAAAATAGGCTTGGAAAGTTACAAAATTGAAGGGAACATCTATTTCAGCTGGAGAGAATGATGAGGTGGAAAGCACAATAGTGTGAACAGGTTGGAGAACTCAGAGAACAAAAGTGATTAAAAATATACCTCTTTAAAACAACAAGTGCTCTCATCTGGAGCAAAGAAGAGTGAAGAAAATCAAAGTCCTCTGGAAATGATTAGTCTAAAGATATGATGGGCCATGAGAACCTCTCCTTCCTGACCCTGAGAGAAGAGGTAGATGGTGCATGGCTGCCAATGCCAACCACTCAGAAAGGGATCAAAATTGGAGATACTTGATAGAATGGGAGGAAAAACATGGAACAAAATTCAAAAACACAAAAATGACCAGAATTACTGGGCAGATAGAGACTGGTAGAACCCCTAAGACTATGGCCCCTGGTTACCCTTTGGACCTAGAAATGGACACACTTCCGTGGAGTGACTCTTAGCCCAACAGTAGAGAGACTTACATGCAGAACACCTACCCCAGGGAGATGCATCCTCCTACTCTAGAGAGATGCATCCGTTAGATCAACCTGAAACAACAGATGGGTAGCATTCATATAGAGGGAAAGTTAGACAGATAGGAAGGCATAAGTAAGAAGGGCACAGAGAAAAGGTAGTCACCGAGAAGGGGGTGCAGGAGATTAATTTTTTTTTTACCTTGGGGCAGGTAATCTGGGCCAATAAATCAAATATGCATGAACTGTTGTAGGTAAAACAAATCTGCTTTGCAAATTTTCACCCAAAGCGTGCACGCACACACACACACACACACACACAGAGTGTAATATAGTTTACTCCAACAGAATTTTGGAGAGGGAAGAATATAATAGAGCCAAAATGCATCAAATGGTCAAGGTCCATAATGGTAAAATAGAAATGAACAGAAGATAATGTTTAACTAGCTAAAAATCGTGACATTGAAAGTGGTAATGAATAGACATTTCAATCTATAAAAACACCATGTGGTAGATATAATTTCTCCTGAAGTATATCATGAGATTAGTTTAGTTATCAAGATAGATCAAGTAACAATGTATGGTCATTGGTGCTTGTGTTTTGGAGGAATGCAGCCATAAAAGAGAGAATAGGGAAGATTTTTCATCAACATAAAAGGGAGGGATAAAATGGAAACATCCCTTGATTCCATATAAGTCTCCTAAAATTATAGATATATGTAGATATATATCTATTATTTTACATGTTTTAGCAGCAAACTCTAAATAAATGTTAGTCTCAGAGTATCTGCAAAATCTATAACCTTATTATGTGAAAACTTCAGACCTGTTCTGTATACACAGCATTTAAGAAAATGATCTTTATGTAATATTGATATATATTTCTAAATTTATGTTGTATCTAGTTTTTGAACGGTCTAGGATACAACAGGATATATTTGTACAATACCAGTATCATATCATTTTGTTAATGCACCAAGGAATAGGGAATGTATTTTAAAATATATTTTTTTAAACACTCAAAGGAAAAGAGGAACATACCTACCATGAATGTTCAGATCAAAAGTTATTTTGTTTTCAAGGAAAAGAATGCATGGATAAGAGTGCAGAAGGATGCCACATTATTCACTAATTTAAGGTCCTCCATCTTTCTGCCTTAACACCACTGTGTGATGCTGCTTTTGTCTATGATTGCTCTCTTCTTAAATGGGACATGAGCTATGAGCTCGAGGAGCAAGCAATCTGATACTGCAGAAAGAGAGCAAGAAATACTACAAAGCACAAGCAATTCACTATTTTAATGGGATTGGTCTTTATCCTTAAATATCCTTATGAAATAACCTTCTTTCTTTTGAATTTCCTCCCAGTCTTCAAATGAAACAGCAATGGGAAAAGAAGTGCCAAATGCTTTTGACGCGCTGCCTCAAAAATCTGTCCTTGTGGTTGCATAAAATATGACCTGGAACCAGTAAGTGAGAATTTCTATCACAGCACCAAAAGTCACAAAGAATATTGTTAGACTGAAATCAAGCAAAAAGGAGGCAGACACTTTAAATTTTATTTATTTCTAATTTAAATGCAATAAAACACACTGATGATTCTATGGCTTTTTCCAAATTCATAGTCATATTATATTCACTTTAAATAACAGTAGCCTATCAAACCAAGAGCAAAAGTGCAGTGAGAATGTACATGGTTTTAAAATACTTCAAAACACACCAAGTAGAATTTTCTAAGTTGTCAAAATCAATACAAAATTTAAATTGATAATCATTCAGATTCATCAATCACCAATAGCCATATCAAAGCAGAGTGAGAGGCCCTTAAACTCCTAGACAGCCTCCAAATGTTCAGTTAATCGCCCTCACCACCTTCAAAGTGAAGTGATTGGGAGTAAGTTCTCAGAAAGAAAAAGTGGGGAAAAGCCAGTCACCATGAAAGGTTTTCTTCCTCTCACTCTTCCATTCTCTCCTTTCCAAGAGATAATAGCCCATGGGGAAAAGACAGAAAACAATATAGATATTTGCAAAAGATGGAACAAAGAATAAAGATACATATGTGTGTGTGTGTGTGTGTGTATTATGATATAGGTGAAAATTTACAGAGCAAATTCATTTTCCATACAATAGTTTATAGACATTTTCTTTCTGACATTGACTGCAATCCCCCATAATGTAACAGCTCTCTTCTCACTCCCTCCCTCCTGTTACCCTTTTCAGTGTCCTTCTTTTCTATATATTCCTGCCCTCTGAGCTATACCTGTGCAAATACTGTGTTCTGGTCTCCCACGGTTGATTATCCTAAGAAGTGTACCTACTTGGTGTAAATGTTCACCTTATATACCTGTTTATTGTTTGTCTGGAAGCCACGGAAGTGAGTTCAATTCCAGGCCTGAAAGGTCATTAGCAACCATAGTCTCAGGGGTTTCACCAGTCTCTATCAGACCAGTAAGTCCAGTCTTTCTTCCAATGTTGAGAATTTTTCCACATTTTTCTCCTACTTTATTCAGGATCTCATATTTTGATTCCTTTCCAAGTGGCTGACAGCAATAGCTGGATGTCATCTAGTTCTTCTTGTCTCAGGGTCATGTAAGCTGAGGTTCACCTGGTCCAATAGTCCCTTGGACTTACTGTTTCCATGTGTTTTTGGTTTTCCTCATTCTTTTTTGCTCTGGATGCGGAGAGACCAAATTTTTGCATTTTAGATGGCCGTTGGCAAGCTTTTAAGTCCTCAGTCATTACTCACCAAAGTAGGATGTTGAACAATGTTTTTGTGTAATATGTTATAAATATAGTCATGTTTTGATTGTTCTTTATACAACCCTTCACTTATATTTCATTCATCAACCTACCCTGGCATTGAATCTCCAAAATATCGATTCACTTCTCTACTTTCCATGGATCATCACTGACCCTATTCTTCAATATCTCTGCTCCACTATTTACATGTCTTCCAAACTGGTCTCCTGGTTGTTAGTTCTGCCACCCTATCCCTATCTTCCGTTCCAATCTGTATATAATTTTCAAAGTGATTTTTCTTTCAGAAGCATCAGATAGATCAATCAGCCCTCATGTGAAAACATTCTAGAAACTTTCCATACTAATTTTTGTTTTCTAACTTTTAAAATTTTATTTATTTATTTATTTATTTTTATTGTGATTTGGGTAAAAATTTACAGAGCAAATTCTCTTTCCATATAGCTGTTCACATACACTTTGTCTCATGACATTGACCACAATTTACCAAAATGCAACATCTCCTCTCATACTTCCTCCCGATAGCTACCTCTTCCCTGTGTCTATCCCTCCATGCACTCCTGACCCCTGATCTGTCTCCCTGTGCATAAGCAGCCCTTCTTTCTCCCATGATTGTTCTCTCCAAGGAATATATCTACCTAAGGTAAATGTTCAACTCATATGCCTGTCTATTGTTTGACTGGAAGCCACAGGTGTGGGTTCAATTCCAGACCTGAAGGGCAGCTAGGGACCATAGTCTCAGTGGTTCCACCAGGCTCTATTGGACCAGCAAACTTGGTCTCTCCTTTTTTTTTTTTCCTCCAAATGATTTTGAGTTTTGTTCCACATTGTTCTCCCTCTTTATCCAGATTCTCCTACATAGATCCCCTTCCAAGTGATTGACAGTAGTAATCAGGCACCGTCTAGTTCTTCTGGTCTCATAGTCATATAGGCTGAAGATTGGATGGTGTACCAGTCACTAGGATTAATTGTTTCCATTAATTTTTGGTTTTCTTCATTCTTCTTTGCTCTGGACAAGGAGAGACCCATCATTGCATCTAGATGGCAGCTTGCAAGCTTTTAAGATCTCAGTTGCTACTCGCCAAAGTAGGAGATAGAACAATGTTTTGTGTAGTATGTTATG
>NW_006922258.1:236144-237629 GCF_000298275.1 Orycteropus afer afer | reverse complement strand
ATGTGTAGGGAGCTCTGGTGGCATAGTGCGTAAGACATTTGACTGCTACCCAGAAGACTAGCAGTTCAAACCCACCAGCTGCTCCATGGAAGGAAGATGAGGCAATTTACTGTAAAGATTTACTGCCTTGGAAACCCAATGGGTTTATGTGTAAGGAGCCCTGGCAGCATAGGGGTTAAATAAAGCACTGGGCAGCTAACTGAAACATTGATATTTAGAACTCACCAATAGTTCTGCAGAAAAAGGATGAGGTAGTATGCTTCTGTAAAGATTTACCGCCTTGGAAGCTCTATGGGTCAGTGTTAATCTGTCCTATTGAGTCTCTATGGGTCAGTATTGACTCAACAACAGTGAGTGTGGTTTTGGGTGCTGGACTGCTAATCCAAAGTTTGGCAGTCAGAGGTTCAGTTTCCAAAAAGTCACAACCTTAAAATCCCTGTGCAGTGCAGTTCCCCTCTACACCACTCAGGTTTCCAGGAGTCAAAATCAATTGGAAGACAATTAACAGCAACAAATACGTGTTTCTGTTAAATCATCTCTGACTCTTGGCATTTGTACCAGAATAGAACTGTGCTCCATAGGGTTTTCAACGGCTTATATTTCAAAAGTTGATCTCCAGGCCTTTCTTTTGAGGGACATCTGCATGGAATTGAACTTCTAGTCTTCTCGTTAGTAGCCTTTTGCCCCACCAGGGGACTCCAAGACCCAGATTAAAATTATAAAATGTAAGATCCATTTACGATATCTCAGTATTACTGATGAATCATACAACATTTTAATTATATTCCTTTAAATATTCTTTTCTCAATCCTCAACTCAAGGCATACTTCTTTAGGAACTTCTTTTTGATGTTCCCAGACTGAAGTAAATACTTCTGTTCTTATATTGCTTGGTGTTCACCACTAATATCACAGATGACGGCAGCAACAGAGTTCATTCATCAGATCTAACAGAGTCCCTGCCCTATGATCCATTCAATTAATAGATTTCAAATATGCGTTATTTCTTTCTCATATTTAGATATTTTTAAATTCCAAAAAAAAAAACTTTCTACAAGAAATATTTTTAAAATATTCAAATATCAGACAATCACAGTGGTTAAAAGGGACAGGAGTAGCAAAGAATAGAGAAGAAAGAGAAACATCAAGAGGCAGTGGAGGGTATCTTGAGATAATTTGACTTAATGGAATAGTCCAAATATGGGTAATGTAGATTTCCACCTAATATCTAGAGGGTTGCTTTCTGTTCAATAACTTCACAACATCTTACTAAATATATCTCAGTTTCTTTTCCAAGATGTAGCAATTTTTTTTCTCATTTTTTTTTTATTTTCATTTTTTTGATAGTCTTAAGGTTGACTCTTTATTCTTTTCTTTCCACTCACATCATAAAGATTCACTTTTCAAGGACTCCTTCTTTTGTTCATATAAAGAGTTTTTGTTTTTCACCACCCCAATATAAGATCCTGCCTATGGCATTGGACTG
>NW_006922258.1:234389-235449 GCF_000298275.1 Orycteropus afer afer | reverse complement strand
TAATAAAGCACATGGGGATACAGTTATGGATACTTCTTACACATATTCAAACACCTTGCAGGATTGGTTTACTCTTTCTGAAGGCTTAGGACCAATTCTCATGGGACTATATATATATATATATATATGTTATATATTATGTATATAAATGACTTCCTTATTTGCAAAGTATTCATATTTAATAAAAAAAAATAAAGGAAATGTCAGTTGGAGAGAGTGAGTGGTAGAAAAACAAGCAGTCTTGTAACCACAATGGATATAGGAAAGGCAATTTAGAGAAAATGAAATATTTATGGCTCATCAAATTGCAATAACTCCAAGTATATATAATTTTTTTTTGCCCATGTCAGCAAACTGATATACTGACGTAAGAGTAAGAATGAGAGATGGAGGGAGATAAAGCAGGCTAGAACCATTTACCTAGGTACCACAATACCACGAAGTATTCTACACATATCTTATAAATGAAGCCATAACTTATATGCTGTGATATAGAAGAAACATGGCCTGTTTTCTTCAGGTATTCACAAATGTATCAGGAATATAAGAAAAATACACAATTACAAACAAATTAATAAGAAAATGTACCATTACTTATACTTTTTGGTATAAGTACCTTTTTAATCATTATATTTGATTGATTTTATTTATTTATTATCTATAAAACTTACACATTTAATGATACTTTTATGTATTTAATGTGAGACAATTTTGCATAAATTAATATATATTAAGTGATTTCACATAGACTATGCTTCCTTTATCATAAGACATCACTTATAGACATCATTTAGTCATTAAAGATGTTAGTGTTTAATTGGATTAAAACATCTTTACCGGTTTTAATCTCATACTCAAAACGTGAATCACCATGTAGCTAATACATTTTCCTTATTCTTCTAAATTTTAACCTCAATTTCACATTCTAGTTTCTCCAAGTGATATGTCATATAATAAATCTATAGGTTAATGAGAATCAGTGCCTCTTCTTACTTTTGAAGGTTTATATTGAATCAGATTTGAATCCACTATTCTTATATTAGCATAGCTCTGGTGACGT
>NW_006922258.1:232012-232987 GCF_000298275.1 Orycteropus afer afer | reverse complement strand
GACATGCTGCACTAAACAGCAATAGAAATAGTTCAGACAGTAAGAAGTAAGTCTTTAGTCTTTTTGAGGAACCTGCAACTAAATGAGCCCAAAATAAAAACTCCCTCATCTGATGTAGCAACTCTGGAGATTCACCATTGAAAAGCAGTCTAACTTCTGATATCATTGTTCAGGAAAAACCATGATTAAAGTACTGGAACTTGCAGTTGCCATGACATTCAACCTGCTTGATTAGATGATGCTATGAGAAAATGGTTGACTCCACATGTTTTCAGGAATAGGAAAGTAAAGTGGGAATGCAAAAGCTAAGTCCTAATCCAGAGATGCATCACCTACATCACAACCATATCCATCACTAGCCATAAACACAGAGGCATAACATGCCTTGGGCACCAGAATGGATTAATAGGGGTAGATGCAGACAGTTAGTTTCTTATTATGTAACTTTTTCCCTCTTCACTCCCAATGAATAACTTGTTCCTCAAAAATCTAGCAGAAAGGTTGCTTAATGCTGTGTCAGAGAGAAATGGGTTATATTGCTAACATCCCCAGATACTCCAGCTCACTCAGAAGCCATCTTAAATAGATAGTGATAGACTATTAGCTGCTGTCGAGTCTACTCCAACTCACAGACACTGCAGGTACAACTGAACAAGATGTTGCCTGGTCCTGCATCATTTTCTTGATCACTGATAAGTGTAAGTCTGTCACTGCAGCTACTGGGCCAGTCTACCTGTGATTCTCCCATGCTCTAGTAGACCCTCCACTCCACCTTAATATCCTTCTCTAGTAATTGATCTCTCCTGATAACAAGCTCAGAGCAAGGTAATTTAATAATGTTCTGTTGTGATCCACATGATTTTCATTGACCATTTTTTTAAATAAATTTCTAGGTCTTTCTTCCTAGTCTGTCTGAGTCTGGAAATCCTGCTGAAATTTGTCTGCCGTGGGTGACCCTGATGTATTTGAATGCCA
>NW_006922258.1:222845-231317 GCF_000298275.1 Orycteropus afer afer | reverse complement strand
TTTTTTTTTTTTTCCCCAGACCCTTGGCTGATCTTTCTAATTTACACAAAAGCCCCATGCTCTCAGAGCTGATCCAAGCAGAACTTGGCTACACTCATCATATTATTAAGAACTTCCTGTGATTTTTTTAACTCTACAAGATTGCAAAAGAACACAATCAGTAATCTTTATAGACAGATTGTAAACCAAGATGGAAAGTATTTAATTGTATTATCTCGAGCTGAAAAAAATGTCTAGAAACTCACAGAAGTAAAAAGTGACTACGGATTCCAAATACACATCTGGCCATAGAGTTTTTAAAATCTATTTTTAACACAAAATCGAGGCTCTCAGAATTGAGAAAAATATGTAATGTAGGACCCAAAAGGTCATAGAGAGTTCTGAGGCAAAGGTGTTCAGAACAAAGTTTTCTCCCAGAAAAGATAGTTTGGGAAAGGAAATCATTCTTGAAAATGGTGTATTTTAAAAATAAAACTGCAAGACCGAGACATAAGGAATAAAGCAGAAGAAAAGAGTTTGATCTTGAGTGCATGTTTATTGTAAAGAAATATTGGCTGAGGGACATTAAATATTAATCCTAGATTTAAAACTAAAATGTACCTTATACTATTCAGTCAGATACCAAAGTGAGACCTCAACTAAATAAAATATTCATATATAAAGGAAAGTACCCATGAAGGGAGTTAAAGTCGATCCTTGCATCTGCCACGCCAAAACTGTAACACCAGAAGGCTGTCAACATGGTATGTATACATTTGCTTTCCTGACAGAAATCACGATCAGGTATCACAAGAAGTTCTGTGGTAGCCAAACAATGTAGCACGATTAAAAGGGTTTTTTGTTTATTTAAAAGTCCCAACAACATGTACACCAAAAGCAAACCAAACTCACTGCTACTGAGTTAGTTCTGACTCATAGCGACCCCTCCTTGGGTTTCCAAGGAAGTATCTCTAAGGAAGCCGATTTCCCAATCTTCATTCCAAGGAATGGCTGGTGGGTTTGAACTGCCAGCCTTCTGGTTAGCAGTCAAATACCTTAGGCACTATGCTACAGAGCTCTTAAAACATGTATAGAGAATTCTAAATTATGCTTCCTAATCATTTATTTATTTATCCGACTATAATTTATTTCAAATTCTAGAAGCTAGCAATCCAAGTGCCAGAAGATGGATAAACTTACTGTTCTCCTGAATTGAATTCTAGTTGAGAGAAAATTGAAATAAAGAAATGAATGAATAATTAATAACATATCAGAAATTTCATAAGAAAAGTTAATTAAGGTAAAATGAGAGGCAATTATTTGCACACGCTACTTTAGATATCATAAAAATGTGTTTTCATGATAAGAAAATTGTAATAGGAATATATAGAGAAGGTTGGGCAATCCTACTTCCGTAGTGATACTGCCTCGGAAACCCAAGGAGGGGTCGCTATGAGTGGGATCTCACTCGACTGCAGTGAGTTTGGTATTTTGGTTTTATTATTTGTGTTAGGTCGGGTTCCCTAGAGAAGCTAAACCAGTAAAGCTTATATATACATATAGAGAAAGAGAAATTTATCTTAGGAAAATGTCTCACACACTTACAGAAGCTGGCTTCTTGGATCCAACATCAAGCTGGAAGGTCTTCCCGACTCACACAGCTGCAGGGGCTGATGAGCTCAAGGTTGGCAGGCAGTGTACTGGCTGTAACTCCAATGAATGACGAATTCAAGATCTCCAGGCTGAATGGTGGATTGTTCACTCACGGACAGTTGTAGGCAGCACAACAGGATCACAATCCACAGAAGAGTGTCACTTTTCCCAGGATGTCCATAAATATACTGGAAGCAGGTCCCACCCCTAGGGAAACTCTCTTTCAATGGATTGGCTGCTCAAAACATATACATCTGATCCCATCATGGGAATAACCCACATCACAACTGCTTAAACCACACAGAATTGTGGTCCAGCCAAGTTGACACACAGCTCCAACTATCACAGTATTTTTCTTGTTATAATTCAAGCTATCATTGGAAATTCACTCAGAATCAGATCTAGATTTTAGTTATTTACTTATCATTTATTCATCTGTAACAGAACTTATATTTTGTTCATTCATTCAGGATATATATTTTTAAATGCTGGCAGTTCAAACCCACCAGCCACTCCTAGGAAGGAAGATGGGGCAATCTACTTCTGTAGTAATAGTGCCTCGGAAACCCAAGGAGGGGTCGCTATGAGTTGGGGCTGACTCGACGGCACATAACAACAACAACAACAATATTAAGTGCCAGGAAGTATTGCATGTCAGATACTACAAGAAATGAACTCTCCAAGAACACTACAATGAACACCACAGAAGAAGGCTTTATACTCTTTTTCCTCTCTTCATAGAATTTACAACAATTTGGAGTGAATATATATTTGTTAGGAGCTCTGGTAGTGCAGTGCCTGAGGCACCTGACTACTAACCAGAAGGCTAGTGGTTCAAACCCGCCAGCCACTCCTTGGAAGAAAGGTTGGGCAATCTACTTCTGTAGTGATATCGCTTTAGAAACCCAAGCGGGGGTCATTATGAGTAGAGTCTCACTTGATGGCACATAACAACAACAAACAATAACATATATTTGTTTGTTACAGTCTTATTCTTTTTCTCACTAGAGTGAAATCTTAAGAAGATCAGGGACTATGTCTATGATGTTGATTACCATATTGCGAAAATTATCACACAGAAGATGCTCAGGAAACATTTATAAAATAAAGTAATGATGGAATGATGGGGGAAGGAGAGAGGAGAGAAAGAAAATATATTTTTGAATGCCCATTGTTTGTCCAAACCTAGGTTTGCAGTAAACTCAGCAGTTTAATGCAAATAAATGAATAATTGTATAACTGAATGGTCATTGCTATGTAGGAAAAACAAAGAAAGAGAGAGAGAGAGAGGAGAGAATAATCCTTTTTAGGGAAGAAAGTCAGAGAATGATATTAAAGAAAAATAATGCCTGAGTTTGTCTTAACTGTTTTCATAGACTTTTTACCTAGTTTAGATGGACATTTCTGATTGCCTTCTAGATCTTGATCATCTAGTAGCAATACAAATTCAGAATGTCCAAATGAATGTTCTTATTTCATTCTCTACACATATTCCCAATCTTGATTTCTTATCTTATGAATTGTGTATCATCCTTCTCATCACTTAAGAAAAATGACTTGAAAGCTTTACTTTTCCTTATCCTCTATTCAAGTGGCTTCTAAGTCCTATCAGTTTCTTCCTAAATAGGTTACAAATGCTTTCTCTCTGTCCATATTTACCTCCTCTTGTTTCAGACCTGGTTGGCATGGTGCCTAAGGCACTTGACTGCTAAGCAGAAGCTGGAGGTTCAAACCCACCAACCACTCCTCAGAAGGAAGGTTGGGCAATCTACTTCCATAGGAATACCACCTAAGGAACCCAAGGAGGGGGCGCTATGACTATTAGTCAGAACTGACTGCATGGCAGTGAGGTTTTTTTTTGGTTTATTTCAGACCCACTTTGTTTCTTAGCTGGATTACTAGAATGGCTATGTAACTGTTGTTGTTGTCATGTGCCATCGAGTCAGGCCCGACTCACAGTAACCCCTCCTTGGGTTTCCGAGGTGGTATCTCTACGGAAGTAGATTGCCCAAACTTCCTTCCAAGCAGTAGCTGGTGGGTTTGGACCACCAACCTTCTGGTTAGCAATCAACTGCCTTAGGCACTATGCTACCTGAGCTCCTGGCTATGTAACTAGGACTCCTTATTCTATTCTTAGAGCTTTCATTCTACATTATAAATGATATTTTTAAAACCCAGGTCTAGTTATGTCACCTCCTTCACTGAAAGGTTTTATGACTCTCCTTTTTGTGATTGAGTCCACAAATGCCTTTCCCATCCCATGCTGTTTCTGTTTCAGTCATGTCCAACTGCTTAAAATTTCTCACGTGTCCCTTTTTTTCTTCATCTCTATAATCGTGTGCATGCTATTTATTATGCCAGAAGTGTCTAGACCCCTTGCATATATAACTAATGTCTTCTCATCTTTCACTTCTCTCAAACACTTCCTGTAGAATGCTACAGATTCTTAACACCCCTGTATATCTCCTTATAGAATTTATAACAATGCACCGTAGTAAGTAATCAATTTTGCAACCTCCACTGAACTGTGAATACTGAGTGGTTTAAAATAAGGAAAAGCATGCTTCAGGGTTGTATCCTCAGCATAATTTTTCAATCTGCATGTTGAGTAAATAATTGAGAAGCTGTACTATATGAAAAACGTGGCATCAGGATTGAAGGAAGACTCATTAACAACCTGCGATATGCAGATGACACAACGTTGCTTGCTGGAAGTGAAGAAGACTCGAAGCACTTACTGAAGATCAAAGACTGCAGCCATCAGTGTGGGTTTACACCTTAACACAAAGAAAAATAAATAAATAATCCACACAACTATATCACTAAGAAACATTATACTAAATGGAGAAAAGATTGAAGTTCTCAAAGATTTCAATTTACTTGGGTCCTCAATCAATGCCCATGGAACTGGCTGTCAAGAAATCAAATTTGCATTGGATAAATCTGCTGCAAAAGACTTCTTTAAAGTGCAAATATGTCACTTTGAAAACTAAGGGGCACTTGACCCAAGCTATGATATGTTCAATGGCCTGATATGCATATGAAAGCTGGACAATGAATAAGGAAGATCAAAGAAGAATTGATGCATTTGAATTGTGGTATTGGCAAAGAATATAGACTGCACCATGGACTGACAGAGAAATGAACAAACGAATCTTTCTTGAGTAAGTACAAGCAGAATACTCCAAAGAACAGGAATGGCCAGACTTCACCTTGCCTACTTTGTTCGTGTTATCAGAAGGGACCAGTCCCTGGAGAAGAACATCATGCTTGGTAAATTAGTTGTTGTTGTTGTTATGTGCCGTCGAGTCAAACCCGACTCATAGCGACCCCTCCTTGGGTTTCCGAGGCAGTATCACTACGGAAGTAGGATTGCCCAACCTTCCTTCCGAGGAGTGGCTGGTGGGTTTGAACCGCCAGCCGTCTGGTTAGCAGGCAAGTGTCAGCAAAAAAGGGGAAGACCCTCAGAGAGGTGGGTTGACACAGAGGCTGCAATGGTGGGCTCCAGCACAGCAACAATTGGGAAGATAGCACAAGCCAAGGCAACATCTCTTTCTGTTGCTCATAGGGTCTCTATAAGCCAGAAACAAACAACTCAATGGCACCTAACAACAACAACAGAGGACAAAATGCTATGTTTGATTTTCCCTGGTATCTCCAGACATAAAACAGTGTACATAGTTGGCTCTTTACAAATACTGAATAAATCAATGATGAGATTAATTAATAAGTTGACTACAAAGTTATTTCCTCCTCTTTAAAATGTTTGGAATAAATATGTTTATTTCTAAGTTACAAGCCACTTATCAAACTTATAGTGTTTAGTTATAAAAAGAAAAATGTTTCAAATTCTAACATATTTTCTTAGAGAAAATTCATTTCTATTTTTACACACAGAACATGTATGCATACATGTACACCTGTGTGTAGACTAATGATTCATGATTTATTTTACTCATTAAGAGAAAATAGAATTAAAGAGGAACTATACTAAATAAAATATTATGCTATTTATGCAAATTGCTGTTCCCATAAATGGTTGCCTCTGAGTAGTAGAACTAACAAAATACTGATATATATGTGAATAATTCCTTTTTAAACTATTCTGAGTTTTCATCTTACCATTTTCTCTTAAGAGAAATAAAAAATCTAAATGACTCCAGGTGTATGTCTGAAAGAAGTAAATGACTCCCATCTTTTGCCATCGGTCACACACAGACACACACACAGACCCACACACAGACACACACACAGACACACTTTAGATGTCTGGGAATGAAGAGCACAGAAATACAAATTTTAGAAAGATTTTTTTAAAGCACACTGAATGCTACTATCAACAAGAAAAAGCAATCAGGATAAAGCAGCATTTATTTTCAAAAGAAAAATACAAGGCACATTCCTAAAAAAGAAAAAAAAATCCTGCACTGGCAATTTACATCTACTTAAAGTATTTGGGAGCTCTGGCGGCCTAGTGCCTAAGGCACTTGACTGTTAATCAGAAGATCGGCAGTTCAAACCCACCAACCAGCCTCTCCTCGGAAGGAAGACTGGAAAATCTACTTCTGTAGAGATACCACCTCAGAAACCCAAGGAGGGGTCCCTATGAGTCGGGACTGACTTGACGGCAGTGAGTTTGGTTCAGTGAGACAGTATTTTACACAACTAACACGTGTGTTATATGTAGTTTTGCAAATTATGCAATCCCCTTTGCACATTAGTTTCTTGTGCATGCTGTGTGTCTTATATGAGTGTACAAATTATTTATGTGGGTGTGTTATATGTGGAAACTATGATATGCTTTCTATGCCTTGAATAAATTAAAAGGAATAAAAATACTCCTAGATATGTTTTTGGCACAATAAGATAGAACCAAACTTAACCTTAAACACATTGAGTAAGACAAGGTATTCTATTATCAAAGTCAAGGAGAACAGAGGAAACAACACTTGTTAATATAAACTCTAATTAAGAGAGGGAAAATCCTCAGACGCAATGTACCACACAAGCAAATCTTTATTAAGAGAAATATGAGGCATCTCCACACAACTACTCACCACCCACTTCCTTGACATCGCCAGACTGAATTTGTAAGGATGCTGAGGGGAAGAGGGAAGCAGTTGACATATTTTAAAACTGAATTTAATACTTCAGTATTTTTTGCTTAATTGTATAATTTCAAAGTAACAGTTTATAGACAGTATTAGAAACATCTCCTAAGTGCTTTTATTAAGGCTTGTGTCATATTGTAGTGAAAGTGCTTTTCCACATTTGTTCTGGTTACCTAGTGCCACTCTGACAAGAATATACCATAGATGGGATGCCCTTAACAAACAGGAGTTTATTCTCTTACAGTTTGGAGGCTTTAAGTCCAAGTTCAAAGTGTCAGGCTCTAGGGGCTGGGTGAAAGCCCCTCAAACTTGGGGACCAGCTCTGCCTCGTGCTCCCGCCCACTGAAGTTAGAGGCTTTTCTTCACTCAGACAGTTGCTGGCTCTTGAGGCTGCCAAGCCCAAGGTTGACAAATAAAAAGGCACAGTCCTGATGTTAGCAAACCACACAGCAGGCCATTAATTCAAGTCCATTTTAAGTCCCAAGGTCAGCAGAGCATGGCAGGCTGCTGAATAATGACACAGCTACATGCAGGGTCCAAGTGTGCCATAAGCTAGAGACCATTCCCAAGGCTTCTCCTTATATACAGGAAGCAGACCACATCCCAAAGGCAGCTACTCAGCGCTTGTGGTAGATACCATCATGGAGTTGATTGTCAGTCTCATCATGGGGAATAACTACCACCAACCACTCAATCAGGCCCAGCCAACTTGACATACAAATTTCACTACCCCAATATTTATTTCCCTACCTTGTAATTGTAAGCTTCAAGAAATTACAGATTGTCTTGTTTGCATTTCTTTGAGTTTTGAGTAAAACATATGTAACACAAATTTTGCCATTTTAACCATTTTTAAATGTACAATTTAGTGGCATTATTCACAATTACATTGTGCAATCATTGCTCTTTCAAAAACTCCAAGCAGTAGATTGCCCCATCTTCCTTCAGCAGAGTGGCTGGTGGGCTTGAACTGCCAACCTTCTTCCTGGCAGTCAAAAGGTATTGTGTCACCAGAGCTCCTTTTACACAACAACTCCCCATTCTTGTCTCCCATCTGGTCCTCGTAAACTCTAATCTACTCTATCTCAATCATTTTACCCAGTATGTTTATTTTCTATCAGTGGAAATGTATTTGTCCTTTTGTGTCTTCCTTATTTCATTTAGCATAATGTTTTCAAGGTTTATACACATTGTAGCACATATAAAAAAATCATTCCTTTTAATAACTGAAAATATTCCATTGTGTGAATATGCCCAATTGTGTCCATCCATTCATTTGATGATGGACACTTGGGGTGTTTCCACCTATTGGCTACAAGAAGCATTGGTATCCATGAGTCTCTGCTTTCAATTATTTTGGATATACAACTAGTTATATAATTGTATAACCATATAATTCAAAATTTAACTTTTTGAGCAACAACCAAACTATTTTCCATGGAGTTGCACCATTTTACTTTCCCGCCAGCAATGTATAAATCTTTTAATTTCTACACATCTTTGCCAGTACTGGTTCTTTTTTTTTCTTTCTTTCTTCTTTTTTTTTTTTAATACTTTATCTTTGTTAGTTGCTATCAATTCAATCCCGACTCATGGTGACCCCATGTGTACAGAGTGAAACTGCCCTGTAGGATTTTCAAGGCTTCGACATTTTGGAACCAGATTTCAAGGGCTATCTTCAGATGTGTCTCTGGGTGTGTTGGATTGGGTTCTCTAGAGAAACACAAAA
>NW_006922258.1:185688-214564 GCF_000298275.1 Orycteropus afer afer | reverse complement strand
GCGAAACTCCCCTGGGCAGACCGGCCGCTCAGAACCCAGTCATGTGATCCATCATGGGAACCACCACTCACAACTGGAGTCCAGCCAAGTTGACACATCTTCACCTATCACACTGGGTCAATTTAAACTGCCAACCTTTCAGCTAGTAATTGGGCTCTTAACACTTTGTGCCATCAGGGGACTCCTGTTCTTGAATATAGTTATCTTGAAAGCCAAAATACAAATACACACTCACAAACCAATTTCTGTAGAGTCAGCTCTGACTCATGGAGACCCCATCTGTTCAAGAGTAGAACTGTGCTCCATAGGACTTTCAATGCCGTGACCTTTCAGAACCAATTCATCAGTACTTTCTTCCAAGGCACTATTGGGTGTGTTTGAATCACCAAGCTTTGGGTTAATAATTGAGCGCTTAACTCTGCCCATCCAGGTACTCCATAATCATCCTGTTTGTGTTACTTGCCAGTGAGTTGATCGCATCTCATGGCAACCCCATGTGCACAGATTAGAGCTGCTCTGTAGGTTTTCAAGATAGCAACCTTTTGGAAATAGATTGTCAGGTTAGTCTTCAGAGAGGCCTCTAGATGGATTCAAATTACCAATCTTTTGGCTAACACTTTAGTGCTTAACCATTTATACTATCCAGGCACCTCTATAGCCAACCCATTAGGTGCTGTGTGGTCAGTTTCAACTCATAGCTGTCCTTCGTGCAATGGAAGGAAAAACTTCCCAGTCCTGTGCCACCCTCACAATCATTGCCATGTTTGAGCCCACCGTCACTGTCATTGTGTCAATCCACCTTGTTGACGGTCTTCCCCTTTTTCACTGACTTTCAAATTTACCTGGCATGATATCCAAGCCCCTGGAACTGGCTTCTTCCAACAACGTGTCCAAGGGATGATAGGTGAAGTCTGGCCCTTCTGACTGCTAATGAGCATTCTGGCTGTACTTCCTCCAGGAAAGATCTGTTCCTTCTTCCAGCAGTCTATGGTATATTCAATATTCTTCCCCAGCACCACAATTCAAATACATCGATTCTTCTGTGGCTTTCCTTATTCATTGTCTAGCTTTCACATTCATATGCAGCTATTGAAAATACCATGGCTTGAGTCAGGTGTACCTTAGCCTTCAAAGTGACAAGTTTTCTCTTGACACTTTAAAAAGGCCTTTTGCAGCAGACTTGCCCAATGCAATGCACTGTTTGATTTCTTAACTGCTACTTCCATGGATGTTGATTGTGGATCGAAGTCAAGTGAAATCCGTGATAACTCTCATCTTTGCTCCATTTATCATCATGTTGCTTATTGGTCCATTTATAGGATTTTAGTTTTATTTATGTTGAGATGTAACTCATAATGAAGGCTATAGTCTTTGATCTTCATCAGTAAATGCTTCAAGCCTTCACTTCCAGCAACTGGGCTGTCATCTGCATATCACAGGTTGTTAATGAGTCTTCCTTCAATCCTAATGCTGCATTTGTTTTCATATCGTCCAGGTTCCTGGATTATTTGCTCAGCATACAGATTGGATAATTATAGTGAAAGGAGGCAATCCTGATATACAGCTTTCCTGATTATAAACCATGCAGTATCCCCTTGTTCTATTCAAACGACAGCCTCTCGATCTAGGTATAGGTTCCTCTCGAGCACTATTAAGTGTTCTGGAATTCCAGTTCTTCACATTGTTATCTATAATTGGTTATGATATACACAGTTGAATGCCTTTACATAGTCAGTAACACATAGGTAAACATCTTTCTAGTATTCCTCTCTTTCAGCAAAGATCCATTTGACATCAACAATGATATACCTTGTTCCATGTCCTCCTCTGAATTCAGCTAGAATTTCTGGCAGCTCTCTGTTTATGTACTTCTGCAATCCTTTATGAAATAATTTCAGCAAAATTTTACTTTTGTTCAAAATTTTACTTTTGTGATATTGATTTTGTTGAAAAATTTCCACATTCTGTTGGGCCATCTTCCTTTGGAATGGGCACAACTATGGACCTTTTCCAGTCACTTGACCAGGTAGTTTTCTTCCAAATTTTTAGGTATAAACTAATGAGCACCTTCAGTGCTGCATCCATTTGTTGAACCATCTCAATAGGTATTCCATCAATTCCTGAAGCCTCGGTTTTCACCCATTCCTTCAGTGCATCTTGGGCTTCTTTCGTGAATAATATCAGTTCTTGATCATCTGTTTCCTCCTGAAATGATTGAACCCCAACCAATTATTTTTAGTACAGTTACTCTGTGTATTCCTTCCATGTTCTTTTGATTCTTCCTGTGTTTTTCAATATTGTGTCCATAGAATCCTTCAATATTGTTATCTGAGGTTTGAATTTTTTCTTCAGTTCTTTCAACTTGAGAAACACTGAGCTTGTTCTGTACCATAGATTTTCTAAGTCCAGGTCTTTGCACATTTCATTAGGATATTTCACTTTGTCTTCTCAAGCTGCCCTTTGAAACCTCCTGTTCAGCTCTTTCATGTCATCATTTCTTCCATTCCCTTTGGCTACTGAGCAAGTTTCAGAGTCTCTTCTGATATCCATTTTGGTTTCTATTACTTTCCTGTCTTTTTCATGACTTTTGCTTCTTTATGTGTGATGTTCTTGATGTCATCCCATAACTCATCTGGTCTTCTGTCACTGGTTTTCTATGCAACAAATGTACTCTTCAGATGATCTCTAAATTTGGATAGGATATATTATAGGTCATATTTTGGATTTTGTGGACTGGTTTTAATTTCCTTCATCTTCACCTTAAATTTGTATCAGCAATTGATGGTGTGTTCCACGGTTGGACACTGGCCTTGTTCTGACTGATGCTATTGAGCTTCTCCATCATTCCACAGATTTAGTCAGTTTGATTGCTGTGTATTCCATCTGGTGAGGTCCAAGGATATAGCCATTGTTTATGTTGTTTAAAGAACATATTTGCAGTGAGTAATCACTGCAAATTGGTCATGCAAAATTCTGTGTTATCTCTTGTATCATTAATAAATTTATATCTTCCAACTACCAATGCTTCTTTGTTTCCATCTTTCACATTCAAATCATCAGCAACTATCAATACAATGACGTTTTTTTAATGCTTATGTCATTTAATCTTCACCGCTCTCTTTTATGTTGACATAGTTTTCTTTTTTTTTTTAATTGTGATTTGGGTGAAAGTTTACAGAGCAAATTCATTTTCCATACAGCAGTTCACACACATGTTGTCTCATGATATTGACTACAATTTACCCCAATGCAACAACTCCCCTCCCACTTCCTCCTGATAGTTACCTCTTCCCTGTATCCATCCCTGCATGCACTCCTGCCCCTTGAACTGTCTCCCTGTGCATAAACATCCCTTCTTTCTCTCATACTTGTTCTCTCCAAGGAGCATATCTACTTCAGGTAAATGTTCAACTCATAGGCTTGTCTTTTGCTTGGCTGGAAGCCACAGGTGTGGGTTCAATTCCAGACCTGAAGGGCAGCTAGAGACCATAGTGTCTGGTTCCACCAAGCTCTATCAGACCAGCAAACCTGTTCCCCCTTTTTTTCCCCCAAATGATTTTGAGTTTTGTTCCACATTATTCTCCCTCTTTATCCAGGATCTCCTACATAGATCTCCCTCTGAGTGGTTGACAGTGGTAGCTTGGCACCATCTAGTTCTTTTGGTCTCATAGTCACATAGGCTGAGGAATGCATGGTGTACCAATCACGAGGACTAATCATTTCCATGAATTTTTGGTTTTCTTCATTCTTCTTTGCTCTGGATGAGGAGAGACCCATCGTTGCATCTAGATGGCTGCTTTCAAGCTTTTAAAATCCCAGTTGTTACTTGCCAAAGTAGGAGGTAGAACAATGTTTTGTGTAGTATGTTATGCCAATTGAGCTTGATGTCCTCTGCAACTATGGTCCCGAGGCCACAGGTTCAACTACTTGGTCTGTGACCAAGAAGTGACTAAAAACTTGTCCCTTTTCAGCTCTACTTTACCCCTCGGAATTCTTACAGAACATACAAATACACTTCAATACAAAAACTCTTGAATGAATTTTTGGTCAATTTCAGACTGCAAAAGTAAAAATCCTCAATTTTGGCTTTATTGGTTATGTGTAAATTTGTGTAACATTGGTATTAACTGATCTTCCATATATGTGTATGGATATTATCTTGTCACTGCCAACAACTATATTTCAGTATAGATCCTGAAATATTCTTTTTGACAATGAATGTCATGCTATTCATTTTTAATTTGTCCTCCCTGGCATAGTAGTCTACGATTGTCAGATTCAAAATGGCCAATACCAGTCCATTTCAGTTCACTGATGTCTAGAATGGGAGCTCTGGTAGCATAGTGCCTAAGGCACTTGACTGCTAACCAGAAGGCTGGCGGTTCAAACCCACCAGCCACTCCTCGGAAGGAAGGTTGGGCAATCCTACTTCCGTAGTGATACTCCCTCGGAAACCCAAGGAGGGGTCGCTATGAGTCAGGGCTGACTCGACGGCAAATAACAACACCAACAATGTCTAGAATATCAATCTGTATGCATTCCATTTCATTTTTGAAAACTTCCAGTTTTCCTAGATTCATAATCCATACGTTTCACTTTCCAATTATTAATGGATGTTTGCAGCTGTTTCTTCTCATTTTGCATCATGCTACATCAGCAAATGTTGGGTTTGTTTTTTTAATTTTTTAATTGTTATTGGGTGAAAGTTTACTGAACAAACTGATTTTCCTTTTAACAATCCATATACATTCTGTTTTATAAAATTCACTGCAATCCCCACAATGCAACAACATTCTCCACACTTCTTTCCCATGCCCAGGCTTTCCCTTTGTCCTTCCCATCCATCTCCTTCTGGCCTTCCTAACTCTATCCCTGGACAAATATTGCTCTCTTGATCTCATATCGTTGATTGTTCTAATGAGTGCATACCCTCCTGGTGTAACTGTTCACCTTATACGCTTGTCTATTGACTGGCTGAAAATTAAGCCACAGGAGAGGAATTCAATTCCTGGCTTGATGACTAAGGGGTATAATCTCAGGGGTTTCAACAGTCTTCATCAGACCAGTAAACCTGACCTTCTTTTATTATTTTGAATCTTGTTCCACAGTTTTCTCCCACTCTATCTGGGACTTCTATTGTGATCTATTTCAAAGCAATTAGCAGAGTTAGACAGACACCATCTAGTTCTCCTGGTCTCAGGGTCATGGAGGCTGGGGTTCATGTTGTTCATTAGTCATCTGGACTGTTTCCATGCATCTTTGATTTTCTTTCCTCATCTTTGCTCTAGATGGGGAGAGACCAATAGTTGCACCTTAGATGGCCACATGCAAGCTTATAAGACTCCAGCTCCTAAGTCACCGAAGAAGGATATAGAACATTGTCTTTGTACACTATATGATGCCAACTGACCGTAGTGTCCCTTAAAACTATGATCCTGAGCCACCATGCCCAGGGACTCATTCCCTCAAGGTGTTTGGTTGTGACTAAGAAGTTTTCGTACCTTTGCTCCTAGTCAGGTTGCCATTGTAGTAGTTGTAAAATGATGTCTTATTGTGGTTTTGACTTGCATGTCACAATTGACTGATAGTGTCATTGGCTTCTTGGCCACACCTTCTTTGGAGAAATGGCTATTCAAGTTCTTTGCCCATTTTTAAATTGAACTATTATCTTTTTGTTGTTGACTTATAGGAAATATTTGTATACTGAAGACATTTAACCCTTATCAGAGACATGAAAATGACTTTAGTGCAAAAAAAGTTGCTAATTTGGATGACATCTATTTCATCTATTTTTTTTTTCTCCTGTTGCTCATGCTTTTGGGTAAGTTGTAAAAATTCACTGCTTTAAAATATTACCTTATATATTATTGTGTGAGATAGGTGCCAAAATATTTTTGACAAATAGTGCTGGAAAACTAGATTAAAACAAAAAAACAAACTCATTGCTATCGAGTCAATTCTGACTCATAGCAACCCCTCCTTGGTTTTCCGAGGCAGTATCTCCATGGAAGCAGATCACGCAGTCTTCTTTCAAAGGAGTGGCTGGTGGGTTTGAACCACCAGCCTTCTGGTTAGCAGTCAAATGCTTTAGGCACTATGCCACCAGAACCCCTAGGAGAACTAGATGATCACACGCAAAAATAAAAAAAAATGAAGTTGTTCATTGTAGGTGCATAGAAAAAAACTGATTTTTTTTTTTTTTTTTGGCTGTTGATCCTCATGACTTTAATGAATTGATTTATTATTTTAGCAGCTTGCTTGAGGATTCCTTGGGATTTTATACATATAAGATCATGTCATCTACAAACAGATAGAGTTTTATCTCTTTCTTTCCAATTTGGATGTTTGTTTTTTTATTTTTCTTGCAAAATTGCACTGGCTGGAACTTCCAGCAAAATGTTGAAGAGCAACTGTGAAAGCGAGTATCTGTATCTCATTCCTGATCTTAGAGGGAAATGCTTTCAACCTCTTAAAATTGAGTATTGTTGAAAGAGAAGCTCTCTGGTGATTCTCTGGGCTTTGGGCCTGGAACATCTTACAGGGAGATAGCACAGTTTGTACAGGCATTCTGCACTGTTTAAGAATCTTCCTGTTGTGAGACTAACAAGTATTTCTTTGTTCTACTTATGCATGTAGGTCCCAGTGCACTTGAACAACCCCACTTCTAAATCTGTTTCTGGAGAGTAGAGAATATCTCTTAGCTGCACCACAGGATGGGTGCAGCTCACCGTCCAGCATGGGCTGCGGGAAGTGCCACATCCATGGTGGAAAGACATTGACCATTGAAGCTTGAAGCTGCACTTACTCTGCTTCTCTTTTCCTCTTATTAAAGACTGTTCCACCCAGTGCCTGTGTGAGTTATGTTTTATTGCCAACTTTAACATCTGCTTGACAAGTATAATGTTAATTGTACATTTTTCTTAGCTGACCATTACCAAATTGAGGAAATTTGCTTCCGTTTTTAGTTATCTCAGTTCTTTTATGATTGAAGAGTGTTGGGTTTTGTCAAATACCTTTTCTAAATCAATTAAGATGATCATGAAGTTTTTTATTATTATTATTTTATTTTCCTTTATTAATGTGGTATATTACATAGATTGATATGTGTATTTTGAACAACCCTGGCATTCCTATGACAAAGCCCAGTTGTTCAAGGTGTGTCCTACTTTCATTATGACGTTGAATTAATTTTTCTAGTAATTTGCTGAGCATCTTTGCATCTGCCTTCTAAAGGAAATTGGTCTGTAGCTTCTTACCCTGTGGTGTCTTTATCTGGGTGTCATATCAGGATAATGCAGGTCTCATAGAATGACTAAGGAAGTGTCCACTTTTCTTCTACTTTTTGGGAAATCTTGAAAAGAATTGTGTTAGTTTTTCTTTAAATGCTTATAGAATTCCCCAGTGACACCATCTTGTCCAGGACCTTGATTGTGTGTGTGTGTGTGTGGGGGAGATGGTATCACAGGGGCAGTTGTCAAGTATTTCATTAATGATTCAACCTCGTTACTTGCTATAGGTCTTCTGAGATTATCTAGTCTTGAGTCAATTTAGGTAATCTGTGTATTCATGGAAATATGAATATTTTATCTGTTATCTAATTTACTGTTATCCAGTTGTTCAGTTTACTCTTATAATTGCCCTCCCCACTAAGGTGGGTTACAATGTCCCTGTTTTCATTTCTGATTTTACTTATTTGGTTCTTCTCTGTTTTCATTTAGTCACTGTAACTAAAAGTTGACAATTGTTTCTGTTTAAACAACTTCAGATTTCCTTCATTCTCTACATTGCATTTCTAGTCTCAGTTTTCTTTTTCTCTGCTGCAGTCTTTATTATCTCATTTTTTCTGCTATCTTGGGTTTAGTTTTCTTTTTTAGTTCCTCAAAGAATAAAGTTAGGTCGTTGCTTTGAGATTTTTCTGTTTAATGTAGGTGTTTCCAGATAAATTTCCCTCTAAGCACTGACTATACTGCATTACCTAAGTTTTGTTATTCTATTGTTTCATTTTTATTTCTATCTAAATATTTGTAATTTATCTTATATTTTATTCTATGACCTATTTTTGTTTGTGTGAATTGTTTAATTTCCACATTTTTAAAAATTCTTCTATTTACCTTCTATTGTTGATTTTTAACTTCATTCCTTTGTAGTTGGAGAAGATACTTGGTATTATTTCTAACTTTAAAATTCATTCAGACTTCCTCTGTGGCCTAATATGTGGTCCATCCTAGAAAATATTCCATGTGCATGGGAGAATAATGTGTTCTCTGTTTTTCTCGGGTGAAGTTTTCTGGATATGTCTATTTGTTCAAGTATGGTTCAATTTCCATAGTGATTTTCTTTCTGAATCTTTTACCTGCTAATGGAACTGCAATAATGAAGTCTCCAGAATTATTGCAGAATTATCTCTTTTTCCCTTCAGTTTTTTTTTTTTTTTTTCTTTTTTTCCCAATGTTTGCTTTATATAATTTGGGACTCCAGCATTTGGAGTATATTCGTTCTTAATTTTTTAATCTTTTTGATGAATCGATCCTTTATTATATATAACATCTTTCTTTGTCTCTTGTAAGAGTTTTTGACTTGAATATAAAAACAGAGTAGGTTTAATTTTTTCTGAAGCCACTCTAGATCTCTGTGGTTACTATTTATATAGGTTATCTTTTCTTCACCCTTTCACTTTCAACTTTTTTGTGTCTTTGGATATGAAGTAAGTTTCTTGTAGACAGCATAAATTGACCCATATTTTGTTTGTTTTTGTTTATCTAACCCATTATCTCAATTTCTGCCTTTTGATTGGAGAGATTAATCCATTTATATTAAAATTAACTACTAATAAAGAAAGACTTACTTGTGTAATTTTACTATTTGCTTTCTACACACTATATTCCTTTCTAGGAGCTCTGGTGGCATAGTGCCGCAGGCATTTGATTGCTGTCCAGAAGGCTGAGGGTTCAAATCCACCAACCACTACTTGGAGGGAAGGTTGAGCAATCTACCTCTGTAGTGATACTGCCTTGGGAACCCAAGGAGAGGTCACTATGAGTCGGATACAACTCCATGGCAGTGGTTGCATTTTTGTGTTTTTGATGGCATAGCAGATAAGGCACTTGACTGCTAACTGGAAGGTCAGCAGTACAAACCCACCAGCTGCTCTGCAGAAAGAAGACAGGGTGATCTACTTCCATAAAGATTTACAGCCTCAGAAATCCAGCCAGGCTAGCTATGAGTCAGAAACAACTAGATGGTAATGAGTTTGGTTTGGTTTGTATATTCTTTTTTTATCCTTCTTCTCTCCATTATTAGGAGCTCTGGTAGCCTAGCACCTAAGGCACTTGACTGCTAACCAGAAGGCTGGTGGTTCAAACCCACCAAGTACTCCTCGGAAAGAAGGTTGGTCAATCTACTTCCGTAGAGATACCACCTCAGAAACCCAATGAGGGTCACTATGAGTCGGATCCGACTCCACAGCAAAGAACAACAACATCTCTCCATTACATTCTTTAGTGTTTAGATGAATTTCTGAAATGCATTTTTTGATTCCTTTCGCATTTCCTTTTGCATAAATTTCTGCATAATTTTTTGGTTAGCAAGGAACTTATATCTAACATAACAAATTTATAAAAAGTTTGAATGGATAAAAGTTAACATAAATAGGACACAAAACTGCTCCTATTCAGCTGTCCTCCTCTTTATATTTTGTTGTCATAAATTATATCTTTATGCATTGTGTGCCCAATAACATAATTTATCATTAGTTTTATGAATGCATCTTTTAAATAGTACATCACTGGGGAGTGCTAATGGCTTGTGTTCAGCTGCTAACCAAAAGGTTGGTGCTTTGAATCTACCCTGCATTACCAAGAAGGAACTAATCCCAGAAAAAAATGAGACATAAATTAACATCACTTGGTACGAGACAACAGAAGTGTGTAGCCAGGGAATTGAGAAGAATAGTTCCGAAAGTTTGTTCTCTTCTGTTTTAACTCTAGGCTATCTGGCTCTTAAGTGCAATGGTTTAAAAAAAAAAAAAAAAAGAAAGAAAGAAAGGTAGAATCTGAAATAGACATATGTATAATTTCCTTTTGGCTTTTGTTAGCTCAATAGAAGAGGCACCTGAGGTTTTCCTAAAGAGAAAGAAACAGGAAACCACCAAATCAAGAGTCTGGCTGGCAGGAAGACAGATACTAAAGTTGTGCTCCTGATGCCTGGAATGGAGACAGCTGCAATGGTGGTGCTGTGGGTGGCAGAGGGCCTACACGCCTTTCAAGGCCCGGCCTGGCAGGCAGCAGCTATCTGGGCAGAAATTTGCAAACTGCTGAGGTAATAGATGCAGAAAGGGGTAAAAGAGGAACTGAGAAGTGTTTTAAATCTTATTGATGAAGCTCTAACTGCAGGGAAAAAAAAATGTGTGCGTGGGGTGGTGGTGGTGGGGGTCAAATCACAGGAAAGAAACAAAATAAGTTAAAAAGTGTTGGTATTACTTTTAATTATGAGTAACTCTCTTTTAAGACGTGTGAGCTCATCTTGCTGCTTTTGCAGACAGGTCTGAAATGAGAGCAGTGACCTTGGAGCGCTGCGATTTGCACAAGCTAATTGGGTTACAAATAACGGTATTCAGAGAACTGGGTATCAGAAATACTTTTCTAATTAGAACGGGTGGCCTCCAAGTGAAAATGTAAAAGCACTTAATTGAGAGACAAAACTTTAATTGGTAAGAGGAGGCAAAAAGCAATTTCTTTCTGAAACTTCTGATTAAAATATGGTTGATCTATGAGTGGGATCTGGACAGGAATGCAGTAGTCTTCAACTTGTGGCATTGCTGTCATCTGGATACTAAAATTCTTTATTGTTCACAACCCTATACATATTACAGGATGATTAAGACCCCTGCTCCCTGCTCACTGAAAGACATTATTTCATGCCCCACAATCACTGAGCAAAACTTGTGCTTCTACGTAATTTAAAAATCAAATAAATAATTGCCAGGGGGATGTATCACCTTGAAGTGAAGTCAATTGCTTAATATGGCCCTTCTAGCCATCATCCTCTATTTTGTGATGTATCGTAAATCCTAATCCCTATGCCAGGAGTTCTGGTAGCATAGTACCTAAGGCACTTGACTGCTAACCAGAAGGCTGGCGGTTCAAACCCACTAGCCACTCCTCGGAAGGAAGGAAGGAAGGTTGGGCAATCTACTTCCGTAGTGATATCGCCTTGGAAACCCAAGAAGGGGTCGCTATGAGCCAGGTCCGAGTCAACGACTCAACGGTACATGACAACAACAACAATCCTTATGCCTGTTTAGGGTGGGATGCATCTTGAGTCCTGGCCTTCTGAAGGGCATGACTCAAGTCACCACTCATTTTGTGACATATTTTAAATCCTATTCTCTATGCCTGTTCGCTGAGTCAGGGCTGACTCGACGGCACATAACAACAACAACAACATGCCTGTTTAGGGTGGGAGTATCTTGAGTTCCACTCTGCCGGAGGGTGTGACTCCAATAACCATCCTTAGCTTCTTTGAGGGTATCTTTGTGAATGTTCTGGGAAAGTTTGATCTCTCCTGCTCCAGTTCAACCTTTGGCTCTTCATCATCATCTCACCCCTGGACTTGAGACAGCAGCTGTTATCTGACCTGCTGATTTGTGTTCACCAACTCCTGCAACCACGTGAGTTGGAAGAATTCTCCAGACCTACCCCATAGACCTGGGACTTGCCAGCCTGCCAGCCTCCCAGCGTCCACCACCACCATGTGAGCCATTTCCTTAGGAGTCTGGGAGTTCTGTGAGATGTTACAGTGAACTACAGAACCCTAAAATGGGAGGGATATTATTGAGGGCAGGTTGTTGTTGTTGTTATGTGCCGTCAAGTCAGCCCTGACTCATAGCGACCCCTCCTTGGGTTTCCGAGGCAGTATCACTACGGAAGTAGGATTGCCCAACCTTCCTTCCGAGGAGTGGCTGGTGGGTTTGAACCGCCAGCCTTCTGGTGAGCAGGCAAGTGTCTTAGCCACTATGCTACCAGAGGAGGAGGAGTTAATGTCAGAGATGAAGGAATGGCAAGGCAGTTTGGAAAAGCTGGGCACTTGGGAGGTATTAACCCCCACCTCATAGGGACCGACCTTGTGCTGATCTTTCTAAGAGAAATTATTCAAGCACACCTAAATGTGCATTCAATAAATGTAGACTAAATTTTTTTCAGTCTATCTGCCCAAGTTCTTAGTATACTGAATGAATATACTTGTGACCATGTTGATGTCTATTTTGATACAATTTTGGTGAGGGAGGAAATGACTTCTCTGGCCTGAAGCTGGTTGAAAAAAGGTATGGGGTGAGACTAGAAGTGAATGTGAATCCTTCTTAAGTTAACAAGTTAAGAAAGTGGTATTTTCCTCTCATTTTAATAGGTTTAAAAAACTAATGGCTTAAAAATACCACTTCTATGCTGGAAATGGTCACCGTCTCTGAATACATATATCTCCTTTCAGTACAAATGATTTAAATTTGGATGAAATGATTCAAAAAGAGATAAGCCAAGTGAGGGCTGACAAAAATAACCATCACACTCAAGATCCCAGATGAATAGAAGAGCTCAAGAGTGAAGCGAGAAAAGATGAAGAATTTGTTGCAAATGCTGAGCCGCTAAAATTATGTCAGCTGAAACTTCCTGTCATGCAAGTCCAGTGCCTTCTACTCAGAGAAATCAAGCACTAATGGAAGGGACTCCCATTCAGCCTATGATGCCCACACAAACACCTTCTTCAGAGGAAGTTGTAATGAATGTTCTATAGATGCTAATGTGACAAGCAAAACAAAACAAAACAAAATCATATTAGAAGCATGAGACATACAATGAATCTGAATTAGCTAATTCATGGGTCATGGTACATCCATGGTAAAGTCCACACTGTAACTCTGCCCACATCCAGGGCCAAGTAAAAGAACCAGTGACTTTTTGAAATTTGGCAAAACCATAACCACCCTCTCTCTAATGATTCACCCAGATCAAGTTACTTTTGTGCTACTTCTCCATTGAAGTCATGCAATTGGCTTCAATATAATATAAAAATTGTAAATGCAGATATGACATACCTTCATCTGTGCAGAAGGTAGAACATTTGCATTTAATCTTTCCATAACAATAATTTACTAAATCGTTTGCTTTCACATGTACATTAAAACTTTTCAAGATGAGTCTAAAATCATATAAATTTGCACAGCATTGAGAGATACTTAATGTAACATGAACACAAATTGAAACAAATTTATTATTGTCCTTTATTAATTGAATCATGTGAAACATCATAATATGAAAATATGTACTTATTCCACTTAAATTTTGAGATACAGTGTAAAAATCTTTGAAAATCTCAGATATTAGTTGAATTATCTCCCTCAAAAAGTATATGTGGAAATCCTAACCCCTGTACTGTGAATGTGACCTTTTTCTTTTGTTATGTTAATGAGGTCATGCCAGAGTAGAATGGATTCTAAAGCTAATGCCAACTATGCCTCGTCTTATAAAGAGGAGGACAGACACAGAGAGACACACAAGGAAAGACAGACACCGTGTGAAGATAGATCTGCAATCCTGCAAGGAATGCCAAGGGCTGCCTGAGGCTACAGAAGCAGAAAGTCTTTTCCTCTAGAACTGAAATAGAAAAAGGGAGAGACCTTTGCCTAATACTAGTAGATAGTGATAATTGTGTTTTGATAATATCTTTATGAAGTCTTTAGCATGCTCTCTCAGGGTCCTTTGGGGATGCACGTGTTTGAGTGCTTGACTTCCAGTCAAAATTTGACTCTCTGAACCCACCAGAGGTGCCTCAGAACACAGGTCTAGTGGTCTGCTTCAGAAAGCCCACAAACTTGAAAATCTTCTTGAGTAGTTCTACTCTGCATGCATGGGGTTTCCATAACTTGGAATTGACTCAGTAACAGTTGTCAAGGAAAAGGACAAGCTCTCAGGAAAAGGACAGACTTCTCTTTCTTATTTCCTGAGCTTACATATACACAATGCATGAATTGACATCACAAGAAATATGTATATATATACTTACACATATAAATAGTGTTATCTATAAATATTTTATATGTAACCATGTGTATCTGTGTATTAAAATCATACTGGTGTCTTTGGTATTAATCCATTACCTTATGACGCATTGTAGCCTTCTACCTTTGCTTATCCGTAACCTCCTATTCCAACAGTGAGAAAGCTGGCTTCCAGCTTCTATCTTCTGTTTAGTGTTAGCAGAATGCATCTATAAACAGTGTCACCCAGTAGCAACAAGTATGTCTAGTGGCCAGAACGTGGTTTTTAATATCATTCTCCACTAAAAGAAACTAGGGCTCTTAGACAAATGGATGAATCTAGGGTTGGGGCAGGAAACACGCAAGACTGGGACAGTAGTGTCAGAAAGTAAGAAAGTGCTCCAAAGAGAAAAAAAATAATTATAATGATGACAGAGATATATCAAAGGGACATAGGGACCAACTGAAAGAGCTCCCAGTGGCAAAATCTGGAACAATTTGTCCAACAAAATAAATAAAGTGGTATTAAATGATAACTTGATGTATAAAAAAATCCATGTGTTTAAATAATGAATGAAAGAATGAATGAATGGAGAGAAAGACACATTTTCCACACAGGAAAATTCTAAATAATTTATGTGCATACTCTGCTTTCAATGAAGTAGAGCAAAAGTTCCAACTATTAAGTGTGGGATGCACGTAATGACTACCTTCTAAAGAATATTATATGGACTATATATCTATCTATCTATATATTAGTTTACATTGAAAAAAATCTGACAAACATAACTACATTAGCCAGTTAATCAAGGTTATCATCAATAACAATAAGACATGATGATAAAACATACCCTTCATATAATCTGATGACATCTTTTCTCTGGGTCTTTTCTACTCAAAAGCAGTACCCCAGTATAATCATGATAAAAAATATAGACAAATTTCAATCGAGGACATTCTGAAAAATACCTGATCAATCCTCCACAGAACTTTCAAGGTCATTAAAACAAGGAAAGACTGAGAATACAGTGAAGAGGATTCCAAGAAGACAAGCTGACTAAATGTTAATATGGTAACCTGGAAGGGATCCTAAACAACAAAGGATATTAAATATAAACTAAGGAAATCTGAATAAAGTATGGACTTTAGCTACTAATAATGTATGGATATTAGTTCATTAATTATAATAAATGTACCATTGTAGTTATGAAATATGATAAGGAAGTTTCTATCTAAGTTGATAATTCAGCTATAAATCTAAAACTGTTTTAAAGTTAATTTAAAATATTGATTTAACAACTTTTATTTATTATATAGTACATTAGCTTTGTCTAAAATCTGTCTCATTTCACGGGACATTTTTACATACATATGTCTAGATGAATGTTTCCATAAATAAATTTGATAAGTAACAGTGTTGTGGACTCTATTGTTGTTTTTATTAGGTTCTGTCGAGTGGGCTCTAACTCATAGCAACCCTATGTACAAGAGAATGAAACACTGCCCAGTTGTGTGCTATCCTCACACAATCCTTGCTATACCTGAGCCCATTGTTCCAATCACTGTGTCAATCCATCTTCTTAAGGGCCTTCTCCTTTTTCACTTTGTTGTTGTTGTTGTTATGTGCCGTCGAGTCGGCCCCGACTCATAGCGACCCCTCCTTGGGTTTCCGAGGCAGTATCACTACGGAAGTAGGATTGCCCAACCTTCCTTCCGAGGAGTGGCTGGTGGGTTTGAACCGCCAGCCGTCTGGTTAGCAGGCAAGTGACTTAGCCATTATGCTACCAGAGCTCCTTTTTTCACTTTAAGAAGCATGATATCCTTCTCCAGAGAATGGTCCCTTCTAACAACATAACCAAAGTAGGTGAGATGAAGTCTGGCCATTCTCATTTCCAAGGAACATTCTGGCTGCACTTCGTCCAAGACAGATTTGTTCATTTTTCTGGCAGTCCATGGTACTTTCAGTATTCTTTGCCAACACCACAACTCAAAAGAATTAACTCTTCTTCAGTCTCCCTTATTCATTGTCCGGTTTTCACACGCATAGGAAGTGAATGAAGATACCATCCCTTGGGTTAGGAACACCTTAGCCATCAAAGAGACATCTTTGTTCTTCAGCACTTTAAAGAAGTCTTTTACAGCAGATTGTGCATGCAATACAATGTCTGATTTCTTCACTGCTGATTCCATGGGTATTGATTGTGAAACCAAGTAATATGAAATCTTTGACAACTCCCATCTTTTCTCTATTTATCATGAGGTTGCTAATTGGTCCAGTTATGAGGATTTTCATTTTACTTATGTTGAAGTTTAAAGACTAAAGACTGCAGTCTTCAGCAGTAAGTGCTTCAAGTCATCTTCACTTTCAGCAAGCAAGGTTGTGTCATCTGCATATTGCAGATTGTTAATGAGTCTTTCTCCAATCCTGATACCACATTCTTCTTCATATAGTCCAGCTTCTCGGATTATTTGCTCAGCAAACAGATTAAATAAATATGGCATAAGGATACAACCTTGATGCAGTCCCTTCCAGGTTTTAAACCATGCAGTATCCTCCTGGTCCATGTACAAGTTCCTCATGAGAGCAATTAAGTGTTCTGGAATTCCCATTCTTCTCAATGTTATCCATACTTTGTTACAATCCACACAGTCAAATGCTTTTGCATAGTCAATAAAACACAAGTAAACATCTTTCTGGCATTCTTTGCTTTCAGCCAAGATCCATCTCACATCAGCAATGATAGCCCTCATTCCACTTCCTCTTCTGAATCCAGCTTTCATTTCTGGAAGTTCCCTGTCAACCTGAAACCTTTTTTGAATATCTTCAGCAAGATTTTTACTTGCATGTGATATTGATATTGTTCAGTAATTTCCATTTTCTGTTAGGATCACTTTCTTTGGAATGGCTACAGATATGGATCTCTTCCAGTCAGTTGGCCAGGTAGCTTTCTTCCACATTTCTTGGCATAGACAAGTAAGTGTCTCCAATGCAGCATTGGTTGGTATAAATATCTCATTTGGTAGTCCATCAATTCTTGGAGCCTTGTTCTTCACCAGTTCCTTCAGCGCAACTTTGACTTCTTCAATACCATCAGTTCTTGACGTATACTCTTATATCCTTTCAAAATGTATTGTAGTGAAATATAGAATAAGAAATAAGCAATGTTGTTGTAAACAGCATACTTCATTATGAATTACTTTAGTGCCAGATTCTTTTTTTTTGCTTTAATGATCTAATTAGTGATTTCTAGCTCATTCATATAAACAACTTTTTTCTTTTTTAATACATTCATTGACTTATGGTTAATAATCTAGCAAAATGCAGCTGTCAAGCACATACTAGCTATGAAAGTCTTAGAGTGAATTTAGTGCCAATTATTTCAATCTCATTACAAAAGCTGTCACTAATAGGGAATGAAGGTCATGTAGTTTGGGAGGAAAGCCCAAACTGACTTTTATATACAATTTATCCAACAATTACACAGCGATCCAAAAACTCAGGTGGCCCTTGGAAAGAAAGTTAGGAAAGAAAGTGAATACTAAGCTGATATTACTTTGATTTGTACATTACTTTTCTCAATCTGTTGTTGTTGCTGTTGTTATGTGCTTTAGTAAAGTTTTATGTGTTTCACTAACTTTACCACAAAACCAAAGTGTGTATTATGAAAATAACATTGAAAGTTAAAAAAAAAAAAAAACAGGTACATGAGATAACACCTCGATTATAGCATTTGCCTTTGAAAAAGACTTATCTGTGCATATGACTTATTTTTCCCACTTGATTGAATTCAATAGAGAAATGAATAGATTCATCAAAGCAATTTTAGATTACTTAATTTTTTAGTTAGTTCATTCAGAGTTGTCTGTTTATGAGCAAGTGAAGACAATCTTTAAACTTTCTTCATACTGCAGCATTCCCTCCTTATATCACTAAATTAACTTTACAGGTACATTCCCCTTTTAACAGATTTGATATGGTAAAAATTACATACTTGGATAAACATGCCTTGCCCCTGGGTGAAATCTATTCTACATCTCTGGGGCTTTTTTCATGTTCCTTAGGATTCTATCCAAACCCTTTGATATAACTGCATTCAAGATTCCCTTATAATTCTATCTTCAAAAGGTAAATAGAACATTTCTTTAATTTCATATTAAAGTTTGTAATTAATTATATGTGGCATCAATATCATACTGTCACTTTCCTAATCACCATGAATATGATTTCTACATTTTATTTATGTTCAGGTTCCAAGCCTAACATAGCAGTTAACACTATGTTAGGAGTTCACTACAATATTTTAATAAGTATAATTTCTATGTTCAAAATGCACAGTGGACATTTACTTCATTGCTGTCCAGTTGATTTCAACACATAGCCACTGTAAAGGGCAGTATTGGAAAATGAATGGCACTGCCTTCATTCTCAGGTCAGAAGAGTAAAAAAAAAAAAAATCAATATTAGCATAATGTTTAACAGTAACTAAAATAAAATGCAAATGGAAAAATTATAAAAATGATTATATATATACATACATGTATATATGTATGATTATATATTTATATATAACAACTAAGTCTATACTTTATGTATATATATATATACTTGTTTGTTTGTTGTTTGTTATATACCGTCGAGTCAGACCCAACTCATAGTGACGCCACCTTGGGTTTCCAAAGCAATATCACTATGGAAGTAGATTGCCCCATCTTCCTTCTGAGGAGTGGCTGGTGGGTTTGCACTGCTAGCCTTCTGGTTATCAGTAACGTACCTTAGGCACTGTGCTACCAGAGCTGATATATATATATATATATATGTGTGTGTGTGTGTGTGTGTGTGTGCAGAGACAAACTGCAATTCATAAATTCATAGGGTTTTTCAAAGCTGTGAACTTTTGGAAGCCAATAGCCAGGACTTCCTTCCTAGGCATCTGTGAATAGGTTTGAACCACCAACATTTAGACTAGAAGTGCAGCATTTAACCATTTGCACCACCCAGGGACTCCTATATTTATTGACAGGAATGTATGTTTACATCTCTCTCTGTCTCCCTCTATCTACATATATTTCCTCTTGTCAGTATAAATTAATATGAAAATGATAGAACCAGTTAGAAAAATGAGGAAAAGAAATAAAGAAAAATAATCTAGTAAATACACTAAAACAAAATTAATTAAAAATTGGCAACCATATTTGCTTATTAAAGTGGCTAAAATTAAAAACATCATTATTATTGCTTTGGTGAAAACAATAGGTACAAGATATCAGTACTGGTGATGTAAAAAGTCATGCACACTTTCTAGAGATCAATTTAGTATTATATCAAAAATCAAAAAATTGTATGTCATATTTGATGATACATTACATCTACAAAATTAAGAGCATACAGATACATGAAAAAGAATGTTAATGTCAGTATGCTAATAAAGGTGAAGAACAAAGAATATGCCCTCGTTAGCTAATATTAGCATACTCATTATATAACTTAGGATACATTTATAAATTGGCTATAATAGCAATTAACATAATCAAGTGCTAAGACCCTAATTAACAGCATGCTAATTATATATATTTGTATAGGTTAAGGACTGGAAGGTATGTACTAAACACTATTAAATATTGCTGAAGTGTGAAATTGTAAATGTCTTTATTTTCTTTTGTGAAGTGTTTTCCATTTTGTAAATACAGATTTCCCCCATTATCTGAAAGCAGATATTCCTATGAAAACTTTCCTCAGCCGAAATCGTATAAGGGAAAGAAGCAATTGCCATTAATTTGTATGGGAAAATTTTTTAATGTTTCCAGACTCAAAATGTAGCTTAGTGAATCATACCAAATAACACATAACACCTAAAATAACACAAACATACAGTGTTCACTGACAAAGTTCAAAACTATGGTGGTTTGATGCTGAGTGTTGTTCCTGGAGAAGGTTGGCATTGCCACTCTCTGTTCTGGGTGTTTGCTGTCTCTTTAATGACTCATTGAAAAATGCCGAATGCTAGTTTTGCCTTTTTTTTAATATAAAAGTGGTAATCCTCTTCGTATTTATTTCAGTTAGTAAAAACAGTTATTAAAATCTTCCATTAAATAATGTCTTAAAGCAAACTTTTGAAAAGTAGAGATTAATTGTATTTTTCAATGAATATGTGCTACTTTTATATTGTATCTATATGTATAGATGTGTATCTTCAGCTACGTATCTACATCTCTATCTGTACAGAAAGAGACAGAATAAACCATTTTAGGAGGAAAAATTTCTAAATATCCTGATACATGACATTTTTAACTTGATTGTCTTCAAAATTGGAAATTATTGACATGACACTATGTATTTCATTAAACAATCACCTGGGAATTTTATAAAATATATTTAAACTCTCAGACACTGTTGGCACAAACAAATTAAAACTGCAATATAAAATAGTTAGACCCCAACAGAGAATTTAAGCACATGAAAACTTTAAGATGTAATCAAAGTTGTAATCAGGGCAAACACTCATATTTAAATATTTACTTTTATAATCAGAGTAAGTAGGAAAATTAAATAACAAAGCATTTATTTCGAATGATTGGGAAAAGAACAACCAAAGAATGTAGTAGTGAATAATTGGTATTTTGATGAGTAAATTGTACTGAAATTACAGAAAATCCACAGAATTGATAACTATATTCCTGAGCTGATGCGTTAAAAAATGCAATGTAACTAATTTCTACTATATCCAAAAGAAAAATAAATGATAGAAATACACATAATTTGTGTGATGAAGGAACATCACCAAAGAAAATGAGTAAACATTATAAAAACTTATGGTGAGACATTTGCTGAAATTAGATTTGATTTAGTCATTTCAGTAAGAGCTCAGAGAGGCTGAGCATTCAAGTTTATTATATCTACATTATGGATGGCCCCTTTCAAGGAAAAAGAAATTAATCTTCTCAATCTACAATAATTTCCATCTTAAATTTTTTTTATATTGGTATTAAAATCTTAATTTATTTTAGCAATACATTTTCACAATATTTCTCCCACATGGTGTAATCATGAATATTTTAAGCACCTTTTTAGGATTGTCTATTTGAGGAAATAAAAAATGAGTTTTTTGTGTGTGTGATTAACTTAATACAAGTTTATCTTTTAAAAGGTGGGTTTATATCATTTATACTTATTTTTATGACATTCTATTCTAAACTTCATCATTTTCATGTTCTTTTTCCTTGCAGAAGTTCTATTTTTCTTTCTAACGTAACTGAAATTTTTGTAGGAATTTGGACTATTTATACGTTTGTTCTAATTTTACAAGTGACTGCTATTAAATTTAAACATACATCAATCTATATTTTTCCAATTATCACTCAAAATAATCATTATATCATTGCTTTCCTCCTATCCTTAATACAAAGTAATTTAGCTTTTCTTAAGTGTTGGTTGTAATTGGTAGCCCCCTTTTTTCCATTCAGTTTATTATTATAAAGTTTCTTTTGTCATTTTAAAAATTAAGTTGGACATTTGAGCATAGTGTTGCTGTTAGGTGTTGTCAAGTCAATGCTGACTCACAGAGACCTGTGTTCAAGAGAATGAAACACTGCCCAGGCCTGTATCATCATCACAATCATTGCTATGTTTGAGACCCTTGTTTCAGCCACTGTGTCAATCCATCTGGCTGGGGACTTCCTCTTTTTCTCTGACCGTCCACATTACTAAGCATGATGTCTTTCTCCAGTGACTGCTCTTTCCTGGTAACATGTCCAAAGTGCATAATGTACATAAAACAGAGTCTCTCCATCCTCGATTCTAAGGAGCACTCTTGCAGTACTTCATCCAAGACTGAGAAAATAGTGTTACGGGTACATTTATGAAAACACTTATGTGAGTTCTGGTAAGATGGTGGAATAGGAAGACAGACTATACCGACCGCTGCATGAAAATAGCAAAAAATGAGACGTATGGAGCTGCAGACTGTCAGCGATCCTGACAACACAGATGATTTGGATATTTCCAAGTTGTGTTAGGACCTAAGAATTAAACTAAAAATTGGCCCTGCTAGCCAGAGGCTGCATGGAGGACTGCACTGGCGGCTGGTGAATAAAATAAAAAAAGAAACAGTGAAGAAGGAGACAAACTGAACTGTGGACTTTTGGCTGTTCAGAGAGTGCAGCCACTTTGAATGTTTACCAGCAGTTTGAGAATTTTGCATATTTAAAGATACTGCATTCTCTCAGATTTCAGGGATCTAAGAATAGGCTCCACATGCTGGGGACAGGAAGGACATACAAGACACTAAGGACTGGAAAGGTGCAATATTACCCTTGTTATTCTCATACCCCACACTCCCTTGGTGAACAGAGGTATGGCTGTACCTCATCCATACCCACCTTCTGGGCCAACAGAAACTTTATCACAGTCGGTGTGCTCAGACGGGAGCCTGGGTGCCCTACCCAGTCATCCACCGATTTTTTTTTTTTTTTTTTTTTTTTTTTAGTTTGTTTATTGTTCATTTTAAAATTATTCTCCACCTCACTTTCATTATTATTTGTTTTCTTTCCTGTCCCAAATTCTAGTTTTTGGCTTTTTCTCTCTTCCATTTTCATGGTTCCCATTTTTTTCTATCTTGTTCTCCCCCTTGTTTTTCTTTTTGTATTTTTCCCATTTTCTTCATTATTCTCCTACTCTACCTCTTTTCTCTTATTTCCCCCTCTCCAGATATTGTAGGGCTCCCCCCCCCTTTCTATTCATATTTCTTTAGTCTGTTTAAAGTATTTTAAAAAATATTTCCCCCTTTTATTGACTTTCCTCTTTTTTGCTTTTTTTTTTTTTCTGTCTTTTCTCTTTGTGGTAATTGTTCCTGTGTGTTTATGCAGTGTGTTTTTTGTCCTCATGCTTTTACTTTTTTGATGTTTTTTTCATTGCTGTTTCTCTCTAACTGAGTGGGAGACAGCAACCATGCCCATACGACCAAATAAAATCCACACTTCCTATAGTTCCACTTGCTGAGTTAGGGCCAACAGTTCCTTTTGCACCCACTGGCCAATGATACATGACCACCAATAAGAGCCTGACTTACCCTTAACTGCTCTTCACAAACAGTTAACAGAGATTTGTGCAGCCACTCTTATTCTCTGTGACACTCACCAGGAGACAGGTAGTAAGTGCATAAGTGCTACCAACTACTGAATAGAGGAGCACAGTATCCTGCTTACTTGGATAAATCCAAGAACAACAACAACAAAAATCTTGGGCAAATCACTCCAACATACAATAACCAATTAAAGATAAATAAAACAACATCACAATGTCTCAGAGAAAACAGACCATTACAATGTACACAAAGAAGCAAGATAAAACATTACAAACAAGAGACAAGGATAAAGATCAAGAACATATTCCTGAAGAAAGCAGCATTGGAACTCCCTGGTAAGGAATTCAAAAGAATTATATTTAGATACCTTCAACAGATTGAGAGACAGATCAAAGAAAACACTGGTAAGATTAAGGAAAACACAAACAAAACCCTAGAACAATTTCAGAAGAATATGCAAGAACAAAATGACAAAATAAATGAAAAATTAGATATGATACAAAATCGACAGATAGTAATCCAGGAGAATAATACTACATTTTCAGAAATAGATAACACATTGAAAGGGCAAAGGAGTGGGATAGAAATCAATGGAAGACAGAATTAATGAGGTTGAAGACAAATACCTGAATACTTCTTTGGAAAGGGATCAATCAGAAAAAAGATCAAGACAAAATGAAGAAAGCCTAAGATTCATGTGAGTTATCATCAAAAAGAATAAACTACATGTCATTGGAATTCCAGAACAGGAAGAGAAAAAGAAAACCATTGAGAAAATTGTCCAAGATTTGTTGGAAGAGAACTTCTCTGATATAATGAAAGATGAAAATATATCTATTCAGGAAGTTCAATGAACCCCAAACAGTATAGACCCCAAAAGAAAATCACCAAGACATATCATCATCAAACTCACCAAAACCAAAGACAAAGAAAGAATTCTGAAAGCAGCACAGGAAAAACCAAAAGTTACTTACAGAGGGCAACCAATAAGACTAAGCTCTGATTTCTCAGCAGAAACCATACAGGCAAGAAGGCAATGGTATGGTATATATAAAACCCTGAAAGAGACAAATTTCCAACCAAGAATTATATGTTGTTGTTGTTATGTGCTGTCAAGTCAGACCTGACTCATAGCAACCCCTCCTTTGGTTTCTGAGGTGGTATCACTACAGAAGTAGGATTGCCCAACCTTCCTTCTGAGGAGTGGCTGGTGGGTTTGAACTGCCAGCCTTCTTGTTAGCAGTCAAGTACCTTAGGCACTATGCTACCAGAGCTCCTAAGAATTATATACCCAGCAAAATTGTTCCTCAATTATGATGGTAAAATTAGGAGAATTACAGATAATCAGAAATAAAGGGAATTTGTTAAAACCAAACCAACCTTGCAAGAGATACTAAAGGGAGCCTTTTGGAGAGAGAACCAATAATAGCAAACAATAACCGACCATTAATACAAATGATGACATAACCAGAAACCAACCCAGTTATGGAAATATCCAAAGTAGAATAAGCTTATAGGATTGTGAACAGGGGACCAGAGACTTCAACTGGCAAATGAGGACAACTACAAACTAAAAAGAGGGTAAAAATAGTGTAGTTACAAAACTTGTAAATGGTGAGGAAGTCAAGAGAGTTGCAAGTTAGAATGGACTGTTCTAAAATTGGGGAGAAAAATTATAATTCACAGGGTAACCTCAAAGAAAAATGATCACATCACTGTGAAAAAGAGGATCAGCACAAATATTTAGCAAATACTAAAACAACATCAGGTGATATATTTCATTGGGCAAAGCTACTGCAAAAGATCTCTTTCAAGTGATGAAGAGCAAAGATGCCTCCTTGAAGATTAAGATGTGCCTAAAACCCAAGGAGGGGTCGCTATGAGTCGGGGCCGACTCGACGGCACATAACAACAACAACAATCCAAGCCTTGATATTTTCAATCACTTATGCATGTGAGAGCTGGACAATGAATAAGGAAAACTGAAGAAGAGTTGATGCTTTTGTGTTGTGGTGTTAGAGAAGGATGCTAATAATACTATGGTCTGCTAAAAGGACTAACAAATCTTCCCTGGAAGAAATGCAGCCAGAATCCTCCTTAGAAGCGAGAATTGCCAGACTTCCACTCACCTACGTTGGCCATACTGTTAGAAGGATCCACTCCCTGGAGAAGTATATCATGCTTGGTAAAGTTGAGGGTCAACAGTGAAGGGAATGGCCCACAATGAGATGCATCGACACAGTGGCTCCAATGATGGGCTCAGGTATAGCAAAGATAGTGAGGCTGGCAAAGGACCAGGCAATGTTTCCTTCTGCTATGCATAGGATCACTATGAGTAGGAGATGACTTGACAGCACCAAACAACAACAAAACAGCAATGAAGAAAATGATAACATGATTCATTAACAAAATGAGCTCAGCACAGAAAACTATACGGAACAAAGAAATCAGGAACACCATGAAAAAACATGTAACAAAATGACAGCAACAAATACATAGTTATTAATAATGACACTGAATGTCAATGGATTAAATGCACCACTCAAGAGATGGAGAGTTACAGACTGGATGAGAAAACATAACCCATCAATCTGCTATCTACAAGAGACATACCTTAGAGACAAAAACAAAATAGACTAAAAATCAAAGGTTGGAAAAAGATATGCCAAGCAAATGGCAACCAAAACAGAGCAGGAGTGGCAATATTAATTTCTGATCAAATTGACTTTAATCCAAAAAACCAACATAAGAGACAAGGAAGGACATTATATAATGATTAAAGGATCAATTGAACAAGAAGACTTAACCATAATAAATATCTATGGATGGACCCAATGGAAAAGCCCCAAAATACATAAATCAGACTTTAACAGAATTGAAAAGACAAACAGATGAGTCCATAGTCATTCTCCATAATAGGAGAATTTAGTACACCACTGTCAATGAAATATAGAACAACTGGAAAGAAACTCAACAAAGATGCGAAGAGCAAAATAATACAATCCACAAACTTGACCTTACAGACATCTACAGAGTGCTTCACTCAACAACAGCACAATATATATGCTTTTCCAGTGCACATGGAACATTCTCCATGATAGACCATATGTTAGGCCATAAAGCAAGCCTTAATAAATTTAGAAATGCTGAAATACTGCAAAGTATCTCTTCAGATAACAATGCTATCAAATTAGAAATCAACAATAGGAAGATCAACAGAAAAAGAGCATACACATGGAAACTGAACTACACCCTCCTTAAGAATGACTAAGAAATAGAAGAAGTAAAAAATGAAATTAAAAGATTCCTTGAATCAAATGAGAATGTAATGCAAAACCAAACCAAACTCACTGCCGTGGAATCCAATCCAAATCTGATTCATAGTGATCCTTCCTTGGGTCTGAGGCAGTACCACTATGGAAGCAGATTGTCCAACCTTCCTTCTAAGGTGTGCCTGGTGTGTTTGAACCACCAGCCTTCTGGTTAGCAGTCAAATGCCTTAGGCACTACGCCACCAAAACTACTAGAATGAAAACACAACATATTAAAATCTTTGGGACACAAGTGACCAGAGGCCAATTTATAGCAATAAAAACACATCAAAAAAAAAAAAAAAAGAAGAGCCAAAATCAACACTTTTACCAATATCTCTAACAATTAGAAAAAGAAGAGAAAAAAAAAAAAAAAGTCTACAGTCACCTGAAGAGAGGAAATGATAAAAATTCAAGCAGAAATAAATTAAATAGAAAATAGAAAGACTACAGGAAAAAAAGAGTAGAAGTGGATTTTTAAAAAAGATTAATAAAATTGCCAAACCACTGACAAATTTAACGAAGGAAAAGAGGGAGAAAATACAAATATCACAAACAGGAAACAAATTGTGTGGTGAAACAGCAGAAACAAGAGAAATAAAAAAGACAATAACAGGACACTATGAAGAACTATGCTGAAAAAAATTGAAAATCTGGAAGAAATGACAGATTTCTAGAAACACAATACTTGCCTAAAATAACACAGACTGAGGTGGAAAAGTTGAACAGACCCATAAAAGAAGAAATTGCACAGGTCATAAAAAAATTCCAACAAAAAAAAGTCCTGGCCCAGACAATTTCACTGGAGTATTCTACCAAACATTCAGAAAAGAACAGACACCAATCCTATTCAAACTATTCCAGAACATAGAAAAGTATGGAAGACTTCCAAATTCATTTTATGAAGCAAGCTTAACCTTGATACCAAAACCAGGCAAAAACATCACTCAGAAGGAAAACTACAGACCAATATCCCTAATGAACATAGATGCAAAAATCTTCAATAAACTTTTGGCCATTAGACTACAACAACATATCAAAAAAAAAAAAATGTAATCCGACCAAGAAGTAAGGGAAAGAACCACATGATCATATCAATCAGTGCAGAAAAGGCATTTGACAAAATCCAACACCCATTCTTCGAGGGGAGGGGAGGGGAGGGGAGGGAAGGGGAGGGAAGGGAAGGGAAGTGGCTCAGCAAATAGGAATAAAAGGGAAATTCCTCAACATAATTAAGGGCATGTGGTAGTTAAGTTTGTGTTTCAATTTGGCAAGGCCTGGTTGAGTGGCTGGGCAGCTGGATGTAGTATTCCCCATGATGAGGCTGGTAATCAACTCCATAGTGGAATCTACTGTGAGCAGCTGAGTAGCTGTCTTAGGGATATGGTCTGCTTCCTGCATAAGGACAAGCCTTGGGGAACGGTCTCTAGCTTATGGCTTGCTTGAATCCTGCATGTAGCCAAGTCAGCCTGCCATGCTCTGCCGATCTTGGGACTTTGAATAGACTTGAATTAATGGCCTGCCATGGGGTTTGTTAATATCAGGACTGTGCCTTATTATTTGTGAACCTTGGGCTTGTCACCCTTAGCAGCCACCAGCTGTCTGAGTGAAGAAAAGCTTCTAGCTTCAGTGGGCTGGGAGCAGGAGGCAGAGCTGAAGCCCAAGGTTGAGGGGCTTTCACCCAGCCCCTACAGCCTGGCACTTTGAACTCAAACTCAAAGCCTCCAAATGCTAAGAATAAACTCCTGTTCGTTAAGGCCAACCATTTGTGGTATATTCTTGTCAGAGCAGTGCTAGGTAACCAGAACAGGGCATATGCACAAAACCAAGTTAACATTATTCTCAGTGGAGCCTCACTGAAAACATTCCCCTTGCAAATGGGAACCAGACAATGATGCTCTTTATCACCACATCTATTCATTATTGTATTAGAAGTCCTAGCCAAGGCAATAAAGTAAGAAATAGAAATAAAAGTCATCCAAATTGGCAAAGAAGAAGTAAAACTATCTGTATTTGCAGATGATATGACACTATACATAGAAAATCCTAGACACTCAACAAGAAAACTACTGGAACTAATAGATGGATTCAGTAAAGTGGCAGGGTACAAAATCAACATACAAAAATCAGTTGTATTCCTCTACACTGCCAAAGAGCACCCTGAAGAAGAAATCAGGAAAACAAAGCCATCTACATTAACCACCCAAAAGATAAAATACTTAAGAATAAATTAACCAGAAATACAAAAGACCACTACCAAAAAACACACTACTAACAGAAATGAAAAGAGATCACTATAAATTCAAGTATATACCATACTCATGGATAGGAAGACTTAACATCATGAAAATGTCAATACTACCCAAAGGGAGCTCTGGTAGCATAGTGGCTAAAGCACTTGACTGCTAACCAGAAGGCTGGCGGTTCAAACCCACCAGCCACTCCTCGGAAGG
>NW_006922258.1:180192-185588 GCF_000298275.1 Orycteropus afer afer | reverse complement strand
CTTTTAGCCAATAGACTCCAACAACATATCAAAAAAAAAAAAAAAAAATATGACCAAGTGGGGTTCATATCAGGTAGGTAAAGATAGTTCAACATTTGAAAAACAATCAATGCCACCCATCACATAAATAAAATTAAGGGAAAGAACCACATGATCATATCAATTGATGCCACAAAGGTGTTTGATAAAATCCAACACCCATTCCTGATCAAAACTCTCAGCGAAATGGGAACAGAAGAGACCTTCCTCAACATTTATTAATGTTGTGTAAAACTAACAGCTAACAGTTTTCTCAATAGAGAGAGACTGAAACCATTCCCCTTGTGAACAGTAACCAGACAACCACTTTCATTCAGCATTGCATTGGAAGTCCTAGCCAGGGCAATAAGGCAAGAAAAGGAAATCAAAAGCATCCAAATTGGGAAGGAAAAAGTAAAACTACCCCTATTTGTTGATGTTATGATCCTATACATAGAAAACCTAAGAGACTCAGCAAAGAAACTACTAGAACTAATTGAGAGATTTATCGTAGTAGGATACAAAATCACCATCTAAAAATTAGTTGAATTCCTTTACACCAGCAAAGAGATTGCTGAAAAAGAAATAAGGAAATCAATACCATTTACAATAAAAACCAACAATAGCTACCAAAACATAAAATACTGGGGAATAAATCTTACCAGGGACACAAAAGGCCTGTACAAAGAAAACTACAAAAGACTACTTCAAGAAATCCTAAGAGATCTCCATAAATGGCCATAATAGCTGCATAATATATTTCTATATTGTAGGCAGTTCCTTCAAATTCTTTGCTGTTGTTGTCGTTATGTGCCGTTGAGTTGACCTCAACTCATAGCGACCCCTCCTTGGGTTTCCAAGGCAGTATCAATGGGGAAGTAGATTACCCAAACTTCCTTCCGTGGAGTGGCTGGGGGGAACTATCAGCCTTCTGGTTAGCAGTCAAATGCCTTAGGCACTATGCTACCAGGGGGGGTATTAACTAATCATCTGGTCTTTTAAACTCTGGTTTATTGGGGGATACTTTATTAAATTTTATTTTTAGCTCATAATAACTATTTCTAAAATTCTGTACTATGTCTTAAAGCAAATTATTTCCAAGAGTTTGTTTTCTTTATACCTCTTGTGTGCTAGTTTTATTTTTTTTAACCTGAATTTTGATTACCATATTTTCCCATAAGCTCTGTGAAGATTATATTAGCCTTTGTAAGTTTGTTACTCAGAAAAAGAAATGAAATATGGTATCTGATTGACTTGGTTTTGCATCAAGAAAATTTTCTTGCATGTTTGATATTAATCAGAGAGCATGTGAGTGGATTTTTATTTTATTTTAGACTCCTTTATCCCATTTAACTCTTCTTGTCAGATATTGAGCTAGAGGCTAGTTGAAATTACCACATTCTTAGCCAACTAACCTCAGCAGAGTGAGGGAAGGAACTGGAGCCATGGAAAGTTCCCACAGGTGAATTTATTTCTCTATATGTTATGGTCTTTTATCAGTAAAACGATGTCATTATGTCAAACCCTCAATTATCTAGTTGTATCTTTGATCTGGTTACAGCACTAGGTCTAATGTAAGTAGGCTTATCTTTGTCATGGAAATAATGCACATGGTGTCAAAGAAATCCACTTAGAGAAGATTCATATTCCATACCAGACCTGGACTCTGTAGCTTCCAGTTCAGATGTATTTTGATGTTGCTATTCTGTAACAAAGAAATGTGTTCCAATATAATGACGAACAAGGTAAGTATTTAAAATGTTATTTGTAAAGCACTTTTCACAAAACCTGCAAAATAGGAGGCCCTCGGTTAATAAGTTGGTTTTATGAGGTTATTTCTATGGTGTCCTCAAATTTGTGAGTTCAAACAAAATATCTGGTTTGTCTACCTGGTGTGAAACAGGTGTCCTCATTAGATAGTAAAATATTTCAGAGAAAAAAAAAGTTTGTCATTTTATTTTTCATATTATGAAACATTCCATTGTTTATTTTTCATCCTGGTTGTTTTGAATATTGTCTGAGACAGGAGTCATCTTTATTTATTAGTTTAATATAAACAAGTAACTTTGCCTATTTCTTTGATAGTTGATTTTTTTTTTCTCATTTTTAATTTGGAAAGATGTTTTTATGCACAAAGCAGGGCAGAGAAAGAAGCTGAAAAAATATTACACACTTGGCTTTAGGGAACATGATTACTGGAAAGCAGTAGACATTGAGGAAACACTTGGGAGTAATTAGAAATCCTTTCTATTTGCTTTGTGCTAAGCTAGTCCAATAAATGGTGGCTATACATGTGGACCTTATCAGGAATCAAATCTACTACACCTATGGAAAGAGATAATGGAGAAGCTCAATATCTTTAGTCAGAACAAGGCCAGGGGCCAACTATGGAACATACCATCAATTTATCATATATAAGTTCAAGGTGAAGCTGAAGAAATTAAAACAAGTCCATGAGAGCTAAAACATGTCTTCAGTATATCTCACTTAAATTTAGAGATCATATCAAGAATAGCTTTGCTGCACTGAGCACCAATGACTGATTGCCAGGCATGTTGTAGTATGATTTCAAGGACTCCATACATAAAGAAAGCAAAAAGATCATTCAAAAGACAAGAAAGGAAGAAAGAAAAGACCAAAATGGATGGCAGAAGAGACTTTAAAATTTGCTATTGAACTTACTGAACATACTGAAGTAGATAAACCAAATGGAATTAATGATGAAGTAAAAGAGCAGAACACATTTCAAAAGGCAGCTCAAGAAAACAAAGTGTTAAATTGAAATGTGCCAAGCTGGAGTTAAAAAACCAAAAAAGAAGAACACATTTAGTATTTCTTAAGCTGAAAGAACTAAAGAGAAAATTCAAAACTTGAATTTCAATATTGAAAGATTCTATGGGCAAAAAAAATTGAACGACGCAGAAACCATCAAAAGAAGACGGAAGGAATACACAGAGTCACCATACCAAAAAGAATTGGTCAATGTTCAACAATTGTAGGAAGTAATATAGGATCAAGAATTGATTTGTTTCATTGATTATGCAAAACCATTCGACTGTGTGAATCACAGCAAATTAAAAATAACAATGCAAAGAATGAGAATTCCAGAACTGTTAATTGTGCTTTTGGGGAACGTGTACATAGACCAAGAGGTGGTTGTTTGAACAGACGAGATGATACCGTGTAGTTTAAAGTCAGGAAAGGCATATGTATCCTTTTGTCAAACTTGTTCATTCTGTATGCTAAGGAAATAATTCAAGTTGCTGGACTGCAGGAAAAAGAATACAGCATCAGGATTAGAGGAAGACTCATTCACAACCTGCAATATGCACATGACACAATCTTACTTGATGAAAGTGAAGATGACTTGAAGCACTTACTGATGAAGATTAGAGACTATAGTTTGCAGTTTGAATTACACCTCAACATAGAGGAAACTAATATCCTCACAACTGGACCAGTAAATAACATCAGGATAAATGGAGAAAAGTTTGAAGTTGTCAAGGATTTAATTTCACTTGGATCCACAGTAAATGCCCATAGAAGCAGCAGTCATGAAATCAAAGGATGCATTGCATTGAACAAATCTACTGCAAAACAGCTCTGCAAAAGTATTAAAAAGCTAAGACGTCATTTTGAGAACTAAGATGCACCTGACCCAAGCCATAGTGTTTTCGAATGCCTCATGTGTTTTGAAAATCTGGACAATGAATAAGGGAGCCCAAAGAAGAATCGATGACTTTGAATGATGGTGTTGGCAAGGAATATTGAGTATACCGTGGATTTCCAGAACAAGCGAATTTCTCTTAGAAGAAATACAGCGAGAATGCTCTTTAGAAATGCTCTTTAGAGGCTTGGTCTTGCATAATTTGGATGTTATCAGGTGGAGCCAGTCCCTAGGAAAGGATACCGTATTCCATAATGTAGAAGGTTAGTGAAAGAGAGGAAGACCTCTAAGGGCTGGACTGACACAGTGGTTGCAAGAATAGTTTCAAACACAGTGATTATGAGGGTGGCCGAGGATTGCACAGTGACTTGCTCTGTTGTTCAGAGGGTCGGTGTGAGTCAGTATGAGTACAACAAAAAAGCCCAATAGGCCACAAGACTGAGAAAGAGAAACGTGCCAAGATGTCAGGAACATGATGTTCTTGTGTTAGAATTCAGCTGCAAGTTTAGAAATCAAGTGGAATCAATTATACATATGAACATTTCTAAATACAAAAACAAAAGATATTAATAAATGATATTAACTTTTCCCTCTGGTTTTCAAATCCACAAACATTTTCCCTAAGTTTTTGCTTGAATTCTCCTTTTGAATACTCTTTTAATATATGAAAATGGAATAATACATTTCAAACTGATAAATATTGTGACGAGGGAAGTACCTGTGTATCATGTAGTCTTGGGAATAGTTTTATTTTTTTTTAAATGTGATCAAGATAATCAATTATTTCTAAACACATATGAGGTTCTTATAATTGTCTTTAAGCATACTTTTATCTTACTTTAGCAGATTATATAAGAATTACAAACAAAAAGTCTTAAATGTACCTAAATAGACGAAACTGCTCTGGATGAGCTAGGAAATTTCCATTGGTCATTAAAAGGGAAGTATAGTTTGAGATCAGGACTCTGACATTCCAAAGAAGCTTGACTGTCCTTGTATCTACTTGTGTTACAGGTTTTACAATCACTTAGGAAATGTCATAGGGAAAGATAACTGCAAACACCTCGTGTATACCTTTTTAATTTCTTAATTGGACATGTCCTGCATTAAAAAAAAAAAAAAAAAAACTCACTGCCATCAGATCAATTCCAACTCATAGACCCTGTTTGGGTTTCTGAGGTGGTAACTATTTACTGGAGTAGATTGCCCAGTCTTCCTTCCACAGTGTGGCTAGTGGGTTTGAATCACCAACCTGCTGGTTAGCAGTCAGACACCACTAGAGCTCCTTCATCTTATATAGGTGATTCCTAAAATGCGGTCCCAGGACCAATTGCATGAACATCAATGAATTCTCAAACTCCATCATTGACCTCTGGAGCCCTGGTGGTGCAGTGACTAAGAGCTTAGCTGTTAATGGAAAGGTTTGCAGTTTGAAACCACCAGTGATTTTGTGAGAGAAAGGTATGCCGTTCTGTTCCTGTAAAGATTTATAACCTTGAAAATCCTATGGAGAGTTTTACTTTGTTCTGTAAGGTCACCATGAGTTGGAATTGACTCAATAGCAATGGATTTGGTTATAACAAACCTATCGAATCAGAAACTCCAGGGGTGAGGCCCAGAAATATATGTTTTATCAAACTCACTAGTTGTTGTTAATGTACACTAAATTTTTTTTTTTTTTTTATTAGGATTTGGGTGAAGATTTACAGAG
>NW_006922258.1:173155-180092 GCF_000298275.1 Orycteropus afer afer | reverse complement strand
GACCAAAATTTACAATGCAGCAGCTCCCCTCCCACTTCCTCCCCATAGTTACCTCCTCCCAGTGTCCATCCCTTCATACTCTTCGAGAGGCCCAGTATGTACACTAAATTTTGAGAATCATTCTCCTACATAAATTCCATACCTATTCACCTAACTCTATTACTGGAGATCTTTGCCTATGTGATGAGGACACATGCTAGGTCAGTTATCATTATTTTTTAATGTTTATTTTATGTGATAAAACACATAAAAACTTTTCATGGGTGTGATGTGTATATGTGTATTTTATCTTGTTTTTATTTACAAAATGTAACTGTACATTCAGTTGACATGTTGAGTCAAGGCATTGTCTTTGAATTTGGCTATTTGATTGGATTCCATATTATCTTTATTTTTCTTTTAATAATCTGTACCCATACTGCATCATTAACTATTTCCAGTTTCAGTTGCTTTAACATAGAACAAGAACTTAAAGAAACTCAAGAAGGAATCTGAGTGAAAATTCAGTCCACATTTTAAAAACTTTCTCCAACTAACACCAAATTTGACAGCAACTGCTTTTTACCAACTTATCTTCAACTAGTCTTCTGAACAATTCTACTTAACTTTCACCAAAATGACTTTCTCTGTTATTATATTGTTAATTGAATAATTTACATTGTATTTATAAATTTTGAGTTTACAATAAAAAGTTCATATTTAATAAGTTAGGGGAAAACTCAACTACCTTTTGCTAAGCATTTGATTTGACTGCTATGAGGTAACCCGAGATAGTGGTCTCCTAATTGTCATTGTTCAGTTGTGAGAAGGTCAGTCTCCAGTGATCCTGAAAGAACGAAGCATTTTTTTAAAGTGGAGATTGGCTAAGAAGCTTTGGATATTTGCTGTTTCAGAAGTAGTATGTAATTACATAGAGTTGATAAGGAGATACACTTAAAAGTGAGTAGTCAACTGGCAAACTAAAGCATGTATTTAGCCAACAAAAGAATTTGTTTTAAGCACAAAAGGCACAAGACAAATAAAAACACTTAAAGAGTCCAAAATAATATAATCTAGTCAAGACTTCTGTAGCCACTTGAGAACTATCCAATTTATTATTTTTTTTTTTATACTTCAACACTGTCCTTGTTCTAAAACTATTATGAAACTTAAAAAAAATAAAAAATCCCCTGAAGTGTTCTTAAAACAATAGTATAGCTTAACAAGTAAGCATGTCTGCCTTGAGCAGACAACAGCAACTTTGAAGATTAGGTAGGAAATTTAAGGAGTAGTGAGTGTGTTAGTGGGGAAGAACAATTTGGAAAAGGAGGTTAAAAGTGGTTGTACAATCTGAGGAATGAAGTCAATGTCACTGAATTGTACATGTAGAAAGTGTTGAATTGATCTACTTTTTGCTGTATATTTTCCCAACAACAACATTAAAATAAATAAAATTTTAAAATTAAGTAAATAATAAATAAATAAAAAGGGAGAGGAGCAAAAGGAGACAAGAGCAGAAAGTGACCTGATTTTCCTTGGGATGTAGACACACGGCTGATATTGGGAATGAACTCTGATGTGGCTCAGTTGGGTCTGACTCGACAGCACATACCAACAACAACAACATGGAGTTTCAGATGATTAATGAAAGTGTGTTTTAAAACTGTATTAAAATTTTTGAATTACTAACAACAACAACAAAAAAGCCAAACAAAAAGATATTCAGGTAATTAAGATATATAAAATTCAAAGTAACATTACCTTCTTACTTATGAAAGTCCTAATAAAATAGTAGCCATTTTCCATCAGGTAACCCACTTAAAAAAAAAAAAAAAAGAAAAAAGATTGTTGGATGATTACATAAGTAGCAGTACTGATTCAATAATTTCTAGGAGAGGAGGAGATTCATATTTACAAAGCATGCCTTAAGTTATGGTCAACTTTATGAAACAGCTCTGATTATTATATTAAAAGGAGGAAAAGAGATTTATTAACAAAAAAAAAAAAATTAAAGAGAAAAAAGAAGAGAGGGAAAGTGGGAGAGGGGAAAGAAGAAGGAAAGGAAATTTTGGTACATTCTTTTATTTTAAAAACACATCCCCTGTTCTAAATTATTTAAATCAAAGGAAAGAAATCAACTATACCAATAAAATATTCAACCCCTCTTTATCACAAAAAACATTACGAAAGAAGTCAAAATCCCAATGACAATTCACAATTTTTTGTTAGCATATGCCATCTCTTACCTCTAATACTCTTCTCTCACCCTTGTATTATCAAAACTAATTCTCGTTATTCCATGAACAGTTTCACTGTCCTTGTGTTTGACTCTCCCAGGCAATGCAGTTACTAATGTACTTCATGTTCTTACAGCACTGTGTTCATACCACAGTTACAAGTATAACATTTGATTACACTTGTCTATTGCCATGTCAATTTCTTCCATTACACCATGAGATTTTTTTAAAAGACAAAGTGTTTAGTAACCTTTTTGAATAATTAGTATTCAATACAATGAAGGGCACAAAATATAAGTGAAGAATCACACTAGTTGGAAATAACCCTTCTTTTTCAAAATTTATAAGTTTTAGATTAAGAGGAACACTTCCTTTGAAGAAGCTGACATATCTCCACTTTTGTAGAGTATCTGTGCCAAGGGACCAAGAGGATAAAATCAAGCAGACAATTGGTTTCCTTTTTCCTATTTCTTCCATGGTCATCTTTTCTCTTCATAAGCAAAGACAAAGCATTTGCTCATCCAAATTCTTCTAAGCTGCCTCCAGCTTATCCAAAACAGTAAAAACAATAATATGTTAATATAATTTATTAATTACATTAATTGAACATTTAATTCAGGGGACACTTCACTTCTTTTTCAAAGCACCTAGTTGTTTTAATGAAAATGACAGTATTCTCTCATACATCCATAGCCATGATAAGCATATATTTTCATATTTATTTCCTATTTCTTATGTATTTATTTCAAAGATATGCACCTTTTGTTTCCATGGTCATTGTCAATAGGTTGAAAGAAATTTATGCTTCCGAAATAAATAAATTGATTCAACACTGTCAATGTTAAAGAAGATATTTCGAGTGACATTTTCAGAAAATTAGAATAGAATGACAGCAGTATTTAGATATTTGCACACCCTTAAAGGAAAAACAAATTACAACCTATAACCCAACCAAACATAAGACATAGGAAAAAGCTTTCTCATCGTAACACGCTTAGTATCGCCAGGAGCACTTGGATGGTGCCTATTTTTCAGAAGCAGCTTCAAATGAAAAAGCAAAAGAGAAATGAACAGCAGCAGGATGAAGATGTCTTTAAGCTGTCAGCTTGTCATTTTTAGAGAATGGCATTTAATTTAAAACGATTTTACATTATTTCTAATGTTACTTCTAATATTATTTCTCATAAGTTGATTTCACCATATGTACCAGAGATGATATATTTCTTATTAGAAGTATTTTCCTAGGGTATTAGATATAATATATATTTTCACCCCCTTTATTTTCCCTCATACCCTCCAGAGTTTACTTACGGGAGGGCTTACCTTTGATGGGACTTATTTTTTATGAATTAATTGGCAAAGCATCATTTATATCACTGTTGGAATTTACTGCACCATTTTGAAAAACTCAACGATGGCCTCAATAAATCCAAATCAGGATCCCACCACAAACTGCACTAGCAAAGTAACTTTCATACTGGAAAGGGAAAAATTAAAACAGAGAAAATGAATTTTCCTTTCCTGCTTCTTATGGTAGTAAATCCTCTAAGTACAAAGTGAATGGATTCCTTTGCAACATTGAAACAGACATATTAGCTGAAAATGAAGCAGTGTGATATTCTTGTAGAAACAACCGTATAAGTAGTATTCGTGCTATTTCATTAGCAAAAATAGAAAGCATTTGTGCTATTTTACTAGCACAAACACTAGTGGAACCATTAAAAAAGGGCTCCTCCAAGAATAGTTTTAATCTACTCAATCCATTTTGGAAATACTAAATACTTTTTAAAATCAAAAAAATGGTTCAAATAACCTAAATATTTATTTTGAGGAATTTGCTTGACTTAAGTTACCTAGAAAGAATGCTAATGTGTTTTAAAAAATAAATAAATAAGTGAGTTGAAAGCATTGAAAACATAAATCTACCTAATAAACTCTGGGGAGAGTTTTTATGACTGGAAATCAGAGTGGAAGTCACTTGGAATATCAATACTTTGAAAATAAATACTGAAGTAGAATAAAAAGTTGACTGAAGCTATTTCTTGTCTGATGAAAAATGCTGCTAGGTTCTGCCACAAGGAGTTCCCTAAATTTTTCATAGACTGGAGTAATTACAAGTACTTTAATTGAGAGATAATAGATTAATTATATTTTTAAACATTTTACCTTTGTTTGTATGCATAAATGTAACAATGTTACCACCATCTTGATATTTCTTTCTTTTTAAATCTTCCTTCCCTTCATTTATGTAAGCTGCCATATCTACTCTAGAGTTCCCAATTTCCAGATGATTCAATGTCTATGTGTATGGGCCTCCCAACACCCTGGTTTCTCAGTTTGTAGCTTTTTCATCTCCAGGAAAAGCATTTTCCCTTCCACTTCTACTACCTGCATCCATGGCCACATCTTAGAGTTTATCATCACTCACACCTGTTCCACCTATTTCAAGCATCTCTGTTCTCCATTTATTTTAGTCCATTATATTGTACCTTTTCTTTCTTAATTTTCTTTTTGTTATTATGGTTTGGGTGAAAGTTTACGGAACAAATTGGTTTTCCATTCAACAATTCATACTCATTTTGTTCTGTGACATTCATCGCAATCCCCACAGTGTAACAGCACTCTTCCCACTCCCTCCCTGTGTTTAACATCCCTTCATCCTTCTTTCCCATCACTTCCTGCCTTCTTAGTTCTAGCTCTAAGCAGATGCTACCCTTCTGCTCTGTACTGTTGGTTGTTCTAACGAGTGCATACATTCCAGGCATTATTGTTCATCTTATAGGCCTATCATTTGGCTGATTCTGGGCCCAGGTTGAAGGGAATCTAAGGGTCATAGTCTTTGAGGTTCCAGTGGTCTTCATGAGATCAGTAAGCCTGTTTTTTTTTTTTTTTTTTTTTTTTTTTTTATGATTTTGAGTTTTGTTCCACATTTTTCTCCCAGAGCAGTCAGCAACAATAACCAGGCATCATTTCTTCTGGGCTCAAGGTCATGGAGGCTTGGCTTCATATGCTCCATTAGTCCTTTGGATTAATTGCTCTTTTGCATGTTTGATTTTCTCCATTTTTCATTGTTTCAGATGAGGAGAAAACAATAGTTGCACCTTATATGGTCTATCATAATCTTTTTGTTTTTTAATGCATTTTTTAAAAATATAATTTATGTGCAGTAAAATACACAAAACTAAATACATTTTTTTTTTTTTTTTTTTTCCTTATCAGGAATTCCAATGCTCCTTCTTCCTCAGAGATGTGTTTTGGGTCCATATCCACATCCCTTTTTGGCAGTGTTCTCTCCCCTCCCCTCCCACCCCTGGTAACCAACAAAGAAAGTTTCCTTCCATATATAAGCCTTTCCTTGACTTTTTTACACTAATGAGCTAATATAGTATTTGTCCTTCTGTGACTGACTTATTTCACTCAGCATAATATCCTCCAAGTTCATTCACATCGTGTGGGGTTTTGCAGATTCTACATTACAACAACAACAACATTGTTCTTTAGGGTTGCATAATATGCCCTTGTGTGCATGTATCATAGTTTGGTTATCCATTCTTCTGTTGATGGGCACCTAGGTTGTTTCCATCTTTTGGCTATTGTAAACATTGTTGCAATGAACATGGGTGTGCATATATTTGTTCTTGTCCTGGCTCTCACTTCTTCAGGATATATACCTAGTAATGGAATGGTTAGGTCAAATGGTATTTCTAATTCCAGCTTTTTATGGAATCACCCTACTGTTTTCCACAGTGGTTGTATCATTTTACAATCCCACCAGCAGTGTATGAGAGTCCCAATCTCTCTACATCTTCGCCAGCATTTGTTATTTTTGGTCTTGTTGAACTTTGTCATTAGTGCTCGCGTGAGATGGTATCTCATTGTTGTTTTGATTTGCATCTCTCTGATGGCTAATGATCATGAGCATTTCTTCATGTGTTAGCTGATCACCTGAATATCCTCTTTGGTGAAGTGTGTATTCATGTCTTCTGCCCATTTTTAAATTGAATTGTTTGTCATTTTGTTGTTGAGGTGTTGGAGTCTTCTATGAATTTTAGAGAAAAGTCCCCTGTCAGATATATAATTATCAACAGGGAAGAATCTGGTGCTGTCATTTTGTTATGTGCTTTTTCATGGTGTTGATTTCTTTGTTCCATATAATTTTCTGTGTTGAGTTTGTTTTGTTTGTGAATTGTGTTATCACTTCCCTTGTTGAGATTGTATTAGTATTTGCTAAATATTTGTTCTGGTCCTCTTTTTAATTTTGATGTGAAAATTTATCTTTTTTTTTTTTTTTTGAGGTTACCTGTGATTTATAATTTTCTTCCCAAGTTTAGAAAAGTCCATTCTATCTTGCAGTTGTCTTGACTTCCCTACCATTTAGAAATTCCGTAACTACACAATTTTTACTCTCTTTTTGTTTTGTAGTTGTCTTCATTTGTCTATTGATGTCTCTGGTTCCTTGTTTACAATCTTGTAGGTTTATTTACTTTGGACACTTCCATATCTGGGTTGATTTCTGGGTTACATCACCATGTGTGCTAATGGTCAGTTGTTTGCTGTTGTTGGTTGTCTGTCCAAAGGACTCCCTTTAGAACCTCTTGTAAGGTTGGTCTGGTTTTAACAAATTCCCCCCCTTTTTTTTTTAAATTGTGATTTGGGTGAAAATTTACAGAGCAAATTCCCTTTCCATACAGCAGTTCACATACACTTTGTCTCATGACATT
>NW_006922258.1:163057-172000 GCF_000298275.1 Orycteropus afer afer | reverse complement strand
ATTTCCTATGCTGCTTTCAGAATTCCTTCTTTGTCTAGTTTTGGTGAGTTTGATGATGATATGTCTTGGTGATTTTCTTTTGGGGTCTATCCTGTTTGGGGTTCATTGAACTTCCTGAATGGATATATTCCCATCTTTCATCATACCAGGAAAATTCTCTTTCAATAAATCTTCAACAGTATTTTCTGTGGTTTTATTTTTCTCTTCCTGTTCTAGAATTCCAATGACACATAGGTTATTCCTTTTGATGGTATTCCACATGAACCTTATGCTTTCTTCATTTTGTTTTGATCTTTTTTCTGATTAATCCCTTTCCCAAGAAGTATGGAGATATTTGCCTTCAATTTCACTAATTCTGTCTTCCATTGATAGAATTCTACTTCTTTGCTCTCTCAATGTGTTATCAATTTCTGAAAATTCAGAATTAATCTTCTGGATTTCTGTGTGGAGATTTTTATCATTTCTAATTTTTCATTTATTTTGCCATTTTGTTCTTTTATTGCTGTCTTTCAAAATTATACTAAGGTTTTCTCTGTGTTTTCCTTAATTTTGTCACTGTTTTCCTTGATCTGTCTCTCAATCCTTTTAAGGTACCTAAATATAATTATTTTGAATCCCTTATCAGGGAGTTCCTATGCTGAATCTTTCTCAGGGATGTGTTTTGGGTCTGTATCCTGGTCCCTTGTTTCTCCTGCTTTATCTTGCGTCTTTGTGTGGATTATGATGCTCTGTTGTTTCTGAGGCATTGTTACGTTTTTATGTTTATATTTAATTGGTAATTGTATGTTGGAGTGACTTGCCCATGATTTTCATTTTCTCTGTTTTGTTTGTATGTTATCTACATAAGCCGAGTACTATGCTGTGCTCCTCTGTTCACTAGTTGGCAGCACTTATACACTCACCACCTGTCTCCTTTCCCATTGCAGCTTCCCTTATGTCCCTGCTGTCTTTGGCAGATGGAGCTTATTCTTAGGTCCCTGGAATCCGAATGAGAATGCTTTCACTTTAGAATACAAAATGGCCACCGCTTGTAAACAATCAAAATGGCTGCATCCTCTGGACAGCCAAAAGTCCACAGTTCAGGTTGTCTCCCTCCTTGCTATTTCCTTCCCTAGTCATAGGCCACCAGCGGCTGATCTTTCAGTCCATTCTCAGATCCCAACACCACTTGGAAATATTCAGGCTGTTGGTCCTGTCAGAGAAGCTGACAATTCACTCCACTGACCATCTCCATATTCACTGTTTTTGTTCAGGTTTTTCTACTAGTTGGTGATGAATCCACTTCTGTATACTTCCTTTCAAAGCTAAGGGTTCCAGGATTATCTTCTCTGTCTTTGTCAATTGGTTTCTCTTTTCTTTGCTGAAGAGGGTCTGTACAGCTTGTCTGCCTATTCCAGCATCTTCCTGGAAGTTTTCCTCCCAATCATAATCTTTTAAGACCCTGGTTTACTATTCACCAAAGTAGGATGTAGAACAGTGTCTCTGTGGACTGTTGTTATGTTGTTGTTGTTAGGTGCCATTGAGTCATGTTCAACTCATAGCGACCCTATGCACAGCAGAAGGAAACACTGCCCAGTCCCATGCCAGGTCCATGATTCTTGCTATACTTGAGCCCCTTGTCACAGCCACTGTGTCAGTCCATCCTGTTAGGGCCTTCCGCCTCTTCGGTCACCCCTCCACCTTACCAAGCATGACATCCTTCTCCAGGGAATGGTCCTTTCCACCAACATGACCAAAGTAGATGAGATGAAGTGTGGCCATTCTTGCCTCCAAGGAGCACTCTGGCTGCACTTCCTCCAGGACAGACCTGTGGACTAAGGTATCCCAATTTACCCCAGTGTCCCTCAAGACCATGGTTCTGAGCCCCCATGCCCAGCAATTTATTCTCTCAAGGTATTTAGTTATGTCTAAGAAGTTTTCATAACTTTGCCCCTTGTATGTTCTATTATATTCATTGATATATTTGTAGCATATGTAAATATATAGGGAGTTATCCTCTGTCAAACCTATATATATATAGGTATATGCTCATTCACCTTCCCACCCCTATTAAGCTTAACTGTCTACATGTCCAGTCATAGATTGTTATTATCGTTATTGCAGGAATGTGTAGGTAATAATATTTACATTTGTTACCTTTAACTCTTATGCTCCTCCCTGTGACTTTCACTGCCTTTATCATTTTGTACTAACCTCCCCCTTATTGTATATTGCCTTTCCCTTCACCCATGTTAATATGTGTCTACCCTCTAGTCAGTGATTTACCCTAGCTTCCCAACTCACCCATGATAACCTTCAAAGAATGATTTTTTCTGTGTGTACACTCTTTCTTGACTTTTACAGTAGTGATCTCATACAATATTTGTCTGTTTCTGAATGACTAGTTTCACTCAGCATGAGGTACTCTAGGTTTATCCATGTTATGAGCTGTTTTGCAGATTTAGCTCCATTGTGAGTATGTACCATAGCTTGCTTATCCATTCACCTGCTGATGGACACCTAGGATATTTCCATCTTTTTGCAATTGTGTATAATGGCATGAAGAAAATGGGTCTATATGTTTCTGTTTGTGCCATGAGTCCTACTTCTCTATATATACCTGGAAGTAGGATTGCTGGATTATATGGTTATTTCTATTTCCAATTTCTCAAGGACACACCATTCTGCTTTCCACAGTGGTTGTACCATTTTACAGTCCTACCAGCAGTGTATGAATATTGTAATCTTTCCACACCCTCACCAGTATTTTGTGTTTTTTGTTATTTTAAACTTTGCTAGTGATACTGGGGTGAGATATTATCTCACTGTTGTTTGGATTTGCATGTCTCTAATGGCTAATGAAAATGAACATGTGCTTGTTAGCTGCCTGAGTGTCTTCTCTGGTGATGTGTCTTTTCATGTCCTCTGCCCATTTTTTAATTGGATTGTTTGTCTTTTTGTTATTGAGGTGTTTAAATTTTCTATAAATTTTAGAGATTAGTCACTTGTCTGACATGCTGTTGCCAAAAATTTTGTCAGTTTACAGGTTTTCTTTATTTTTCTCTTTTTGTGAAGCCTTTTGATGCACATATATGTTTAATTTATATATCCATATATATTTTAAAAGTAAAATAAATACTACAAGACCAACCACACATATGTTTAGTTTTGAGGAGGTCCCAGGCATGTACTCTGTCTTCTACTGATTGTGTATTTTTAGTTATATTTAATACTTACATTGGATAATATATGCCATGTATTAAAGCCCCTAAATTTAGCCTTAGTAGTTCTTTCATGGGAGCTCTGATGGTGTAGTGCCTAAGAAATTTGACTGCTAACCAAAAGGTGGGTGGTTCAAACCCACCAGCCACTCCTCAGAAGGAAGGTTGGGCAATATACTTCTGTAGTGATACTGCCTCAGAAACCCAAGGAGGGGTCACTATGAGTAGGACCCAAATGGATGGCAGTGAGTTTGGTTTTTGGTTTTCAGTTCTTTCATGATCTTTATAGTTTTATGTTTTGCATCTGTCTTACATTAGTTTTTGTATATAGTGAGTATATGGATTTTGTTTCATTTTTCTACAGATAGATGTGGTGGTTAAGTTTGTGTGTCAACTTGGCTGGGCTTGGTTGAGTGGCTGGGCAGCTGAAGGTAGTTATTCCCCATGATGAGACTGGCAATCAACTCTATGGTGTAACTCACCACAAACAGCTGAGTAGTTGCTTTAGGGATGTAGTTTGTTTCCATATATAAGAAACAGCTTTGGGAATGGTCTCTAGCTTATGGCATGCTTGAACCCTTCATGTAGCCATGTCGTTGTTCAGCAGCCTGCCATGCTTTGCCAACCTTGGGCCTTTCAATGGACTTAAATTAATGGCCTGTCGTGTGGTTTGGTAACATTGGGTCTGTGCCTTTTTACCTGTCACCCTTGGGTTTGTCTGTCTCAGCAGCCAGCAGCTGTCTGAGTGAAGAAAAGTTTCTACTCCAGTGGGCTGGGAACAGGAGGCAGAGCTGAACCTCAAGGTTGAGGAGCTTTCACCCAGCCCCTAGAGCCTGGCAATTTGAACTTGGATTTAAAGCCTCCAAATTGTAAGAATAAACTCCTGTTTGTTCACGCCATCTTATTTGTGGTATATATTCCTGTCAGAGTGGCTCTATGTAACCAGAACAATAAACATCCAGTTTTGCCAGCACCATTTGTTAAAGATACTATCCCTTCTGCATTTAATGGGTTTTTGTCCTCTGTCAATGATCAGCTCTCTCTCTATAGGTGGATGGATTTACTTCTGGGTTCTCAATTCTATTCCAGTCGTCTATAGGTATGTCATTGTACCAACAGCAGGCTCTTTCAACTACAGTGGTTGAATAGTAAGCTTTGAGATCAAGGAGTGTGTGGTCTCCTGCTTTGATCTTCTTCTTTTATAGTGTTTTGATCCTACAAGGTCTTTTGCCTTTGCATATAAAGTTAATGATTAATTTTTTTCCATTTCTTGAAAGAATGATAATAGAATCTAGATCAAGTATTGCATTTTATCTGTAGATCATTTTGGGTAATAGTGACATTTTCACAATGTTAAGTCTTCCTATCTATGAGCATTGTGTATTCATACATTTATGTTGGTCTCTTGGTTTCTTGTCGCAGTGTTTTGTAGTTTTCTTTGAATAGGTCTTTTGTATTTCTAGTTAGATTTAATCCTAAGTAGTTCATGTTTGGGGTGGTTATTGTGAATGGTATTGTTTTCCTGATTCCCTTTTCAGGGTTCTCTTTATTAGTGTAGAAGAATCTCACTGAATTTTGTATACTGATCTTATACCCTGCCAATTTGCTGAATCCTTCTATTAGTTCCAGTAGTATTCTTGTTGAGTATCTGGGATTTTCTATTACAGGATCATATCATCTTTATATATAGATAGCTTTACTTCTTCTTTGCCAGTTTGTATGTCTTTTATTTTCCTTTCTTGCCTTATTGCTCTGGCTAAGATTTCCAATACAATATTGAATAAACCAAAAACCAAACTCTGCCATCAAGTCGGATCCAACTCATAGTGACCCTTCTATGGGTTTCCAATGTGGTATCTCTACAGAAGTAGATTGCCCGGTCTGCCTTCTGAGGAGTGGCTTGTGTGTCTGAACCACAACCAGCCTTCTGGTTAGCAGTCAAGTGCTTTAGACACTACGTCACCAGAGCTCCTCACAACATTGAATAAGGGTGGTAATAAAGACCACCCTTGTCTGCTTCCTGTCCATAAATGTTTTCAGTCTCATTTCATTGATAATAATACATCCATTGATTTTGTGTATATGCACTTAATTACGCTGAGGCAATTCCCCTCTAATCCTTTTTGGCTGAGTGTCTGTTCAAATTTTCTACCTCAGATTGTGTTGACTTCGGTAAATAGTGTGTTTCTAGAAATTTGTTCACTTCTTCTAGATTTTCAAATTTGTTGGAGTACAGTTCTTCACAATATTGTTTTATCCTTTTTTGTTTCGGTTAGTTCCATTATAACATAACCTATTTCATTTCATATTTGTGTTATTTGAATCATATTTTTCTTTTCATTTTTTAGATTTGTTTGTGGTTTGTCAATTTCATTAATTCTTCCAAAGAATCAACTTCTAGTCTTTTTGATTCTCACTATTGTTTTCCTGTTTTTGTTTCATTTATTTTTGCTTGAATCTTTATTATTTCTTTCTTTCTTTTTTCTTTTTTTTTTTTTTCCTGGTGATTGTAGCTCTTCTTTTCCTAATTGGTGGAGATGTTGGGTTAGGTTATTGATTTTTATTCTTTTTTTTTTTTTTTTTTTAATGTGTGCATTTATTGCTGTAAATGTCCTCAGACCACTGCTTTTGCAGTGTTCCAAAGATTTTGGTATGTTGTGTTTTCATTCTCAGTTGATTCAAGGGATTTGTTTATTTATTCTATTATCTATTAGTGTTTTGGGAGCTCTGGTAGCTTACTGCCTAAGGCATTTGACTGCTAACCAGAAGGCTAACAGTTCAAACTCACCAGCCACTCCTCAAAAGGAAGGTTGGGCAATCTACTTCTGTAGGGATACTGCCTTGGAAACTGAAGGAGGGGTCACTATGTGTCAAGTCTGACTCAATGGCACATAACATAACAAATTAGTGTTTCAGCAGGTGTTTTTCAGCTTCCAGGTATTTGATTTTTTTTCTATTGATATTCCTGTTGTTGATTTCTAATATTATTGTGATCAGAGAAGGGGCTATGTAGTATTTCAATGTTTTTAAATGTATTTAGTCTTGCTTTGTGGCCTAACATATATTTATCCTGGAGATTGTTCCATATGCATTGAAAAAGAATATATTTCCTGTTAATTGGAGTGTTCTTCACATGTCTAAGAGGTCAGGTTGGTTAATTGTGTTGTTTGAGTTATCTACATCTTTATAAGGTGTATCTCTTGTAGACAGCATATTGAAGGGTCATGCTTTCTTATCCATTATGCTACTCTCTTTCTCAACTGGTGCATATAACCCATTCACATTCAGTATAATTATCAATAAGGAGTTGTTGTGGCACCGTGGAAAAGGCATTTGGCTGCTAACCAGACATTCAGTGGTTCAAACCACTAGCTGCTCCATGGAGGGAAATGAGGCAATCTTCTAAATCTCTAAAGATTTACAGAGATTTACAGCCTTGGAAACACAATGGGGATTGCTATGAGTCAGAATTAACTTGATGGAAGTGGGTTTGGTCTGGTTTAGTTTTTATAATAATCAAAAGGTGTGAATTTATTGCTATCATTTTGCTGTGTGTGTGCTTGGTGCTTATAGTTTCTGGTTCCATAGATTTTTCTGGGCTGACTTCCTTTTTTTTTTTTTTTTTTTTTAATTTTCCTATCATTTCTTATCTTGCTGCTGTTTTAGTGTTTACTGAATCTTTATAATTTTCTTATTTTTGAGTTGATAAGAAGATTTATAAATTTCATTTCAGGTTTTCCTGCAATTTATTGTTTTTTTTCCCCAAAGTTTAAAGCAGTCTGTTCTATCTTGACTCCCTCCATATGGAAGTTATGTAACTTCAATTCTTATTACATCTTTTTTGCCTTATAGCTATCATAGTTTACAAAGCAAAATCTCTTGTTTTCTATTTTGAATCTTGCAAATTTATTTTATTTTTGATATTTCAATATCCTGATTTGTTTCTTCATGGTGCTATAGTGTCCCTTACTCTCAGGTTAGTTTCTACCATTGCTGGTTCACTGTCCAACTGACACCCTTTAGCATATTTTGTAAGGTTGCTCTACTATTTATAAAATTCCCTAATGTTTTTCTGTCTGAAAATGTCTGAAGTTTACCATCTTATGAGGGTCAATTTTGTTGTATATATAATTCTTGGTTGGCATTTTTTTTTTTCTTTCAGGTTTTATATATCATTCCATTTTCTTCTTGCCTGCATGGTTTCTGCCAAGAAATCTTGGCTTGGTCTTATTGGTTCTCATTTGTAGGTAACTTTTGATTTTTCTAAGCTGCTTTCAAGATTCTTTCTTTGTCTTTGGTTTTGGCAAGTTTGATTATGATACGTGTTTATGATTTTCTTTTGGAGTTTTTTATATTTGAGGTTCATTGAGCTTCTTGAGTGCATATCTTCTCATCTATCATGACATTAGGGAAGTTTTCTTCCAGAAAATCTTTGACACATTTCTCAGTGTTTCTTATTGTGTCTGCCTGTTCTGCAATTTCAATCATATGTAAATTATTCCTCTTGATGGTGCCCCATGTAATTCTTAGGCTTTCTTCATTTTATTTGTTGTTGTTCTTTATTCTAATTGTTCCTCTAGCAGATTAGTATTAAGAGATATGTTTTCAATTTTGCTAATGCTGTCCCCCAGTGGTTTATTTCTACTCCTTTGCACTTCCAATGTGCTATTTCCAAATTATAATACTAATCTTTTGGATTTCTATTTGTGGTTTTTGTGTCATTTCTAATTTTCCATTTATTTTGTCAATTTGTTCTTGTATCATTTTCCTGGATTCTTCTAGAGTTTGTCTCTGTTTTGCTTGATTTTGTCTATGATATCTTTGGTGTTTTCTTTGTTATCCTTGATCTTTTTCTTAATCTATTAAAGTGCCCTAAGTATATTTCTTTTAAATTTTTTACCAGGTAGTATCATTATCATTTCTTACTCTTGAAGATTTTCTTGTCCTGTATTTTGGTCATTTTCTTGATTCATCTTGTCTTTTTTTTTCCCTTTTGCAATTTAAAATTGTCTATTGTCTCTTTGCTATTATGGTGTTACTGTATTAATTTGTTGATTGTATGCTGGTTAGCTTCAGTTTAATTTTTGTTTTGTTTTGCTTTGTTTTAATATATCCAGACAATGGGACATTTGTGCCACTCTGGTCACTAGCTAGCAGTACTAGGGCACTCATCACCTGTCTCCAGGTGAATTCAGTAGCAGGTGGGAGTATGGGCCCAAGTCTGTAATCGTTGGTCGTGTAGAGAAGCTGAGGGTAGGTTGGGCAGGTTTTGCCCATTATCAGTCATCAATCCAGTGGATTTTTTTTTTTAATGTGTGTGGGTATTTGCCCAGTAGCTGAGGCAAGCAGAATCAGTAATCTGGTTTCTGCCCTGACTGATATCCTGTCTTCACTAATTCAAAATGGCCATACTACACCAACCCAGTTGGCAATTCACTACTCCGTATCCTTCCTTGTTCACTGTTTTCATTCAGTTTCTTCCTCTAATCAGTACTTGTTCTACATCTTTATTCTTTTCTTTGAAGCTCCAGATTCCAGGATCATCATTTATATATGTTTCTTTTGGTTTCTTTTATCTTTGTTGTAGAGGGTCTGGGTAATATAACACCCTAGTCCACAATCTTCTCTGGTAGCATAGTGGCTAAGACATTTGCCTGCTAACCAGACGGCTGGCGGTTCAAACCCACCAGCCACTCCTCGGAAGGAAGGTTGGGCAATCCTACTTCCGTAGTGATAACTGCCT
>NW_006922258.1:155445-162957 GCF_000298275.1 Orycteropus afer afer | reverse complement strand
ACAACAACAACAACACTGAAATTCAATGGTTAGTGCTCAGTATACTTTTACTTTTAGTAGTCACACAGACTACTAAAGTATATTAATTTTATTATTTTTTAAAATAAATTAATACATTACAATATTTCTAACTGATGTAAATGCCAATAGCTCTTTATTGCATGCTGCTCCTGAAAAAAATTAGTTTGCTCAGCAAAAGAAAAAGGAAATAAAAGCCTATAGGTGCATTAAACAATCAGTTCTTTTATTATCTTTTAAATCATATGAAGACTCTCTGTCAACTTCAGGACAATTCTACATGCAAGTTATCTAAGTATGGGCCAAATAATTGATTCAAAAACTGTTTATTTGAGAAGAAGCTTATTTATCAACAGTTTAACAGCATGCCTTTTACTCCTCAGTACCCTAGTTCTCCCAGAGTCTCTGTGTGACTTAGCTGATTAGTATGATTTCCAGAAATTATGACAGTAGATTAAAGATAAAATTTTGTCATTTGAATTTCAGAAAAAATAAATAACCTTTTTTTTTTGGTGTTATTTATAACAGCAAACCCACTCCTCAGAAGGAAGGTTGGGCAATCCTACTTCCGTAGTGATACTGTCTCGGAAACCCAAGGAGGGATCGCTATGAGTCGGGGCCGACTCAACGGCAAATAACAACAACAACATAACAGCAAACCTGGTGGTGAAGTGTTTTTATCACTTGGCACCTGACCAAAATGTCAGTAGTCCGAACCCACTGGCCACCCCATCGGAGAATGATGTAGAAGTCTGCTTCCATAAAGATTTATAGCTTTGGAAACTTTATGGGGAAGATATACTCTGTTCTATAGGGTCATGATGAGTTGAAATCGACTCAATGGCAGTGGATTTTTTTGTATGTGTTTCTTGGATTCAGTACGTTTATACCTATTTTCTCATTTTTTAAATAAATAGTATATATAAATCTCTGGGCTGACTTGGGTGCCTCAGCTCTTTCCTGGAAAAACTGACCAATGTGAAAGTCACCATCCTCTTTGAACTTCTACTCTATAGGAGTGGTTGGAAATGCAGAGACCTTTTTTCCACCCTTTTTGAATCAGCAGATTTACAGTGTGACTGAATGTCAGTAGCAATCTTCTCAGGTCATTTTGATGGATACCCAAATCTTAATAATTCAGCCATTTGTGGTGCAGAAAAAACCCAGTTGCTACTTTCTAGTTGAAATCCTTTCAGCACTATCAGAATTTGATGAAAAAAAATTTACCTGCCACAAAACAGGTAAAAAATATCTCTCTAGTACTTTGCAGAATGACCAGCAGACATCTCATCAAGCTATAAATAAAAGGGTTTGCAACACTTCTATAATACCAGAAAACATTCTGTATTTTCCTGTACATTTTCTCATTACTTATTTTACCTTCCCAAAAAGTCTAGATAAAAATCTATATGGTGTTGCATCCTGCCCAAGCGTCCCCATGCTTTCCTTCTGTACTTAAGCAGAAAACCCTGAGCATAATATATCTTATCCATGCCAGATCAGGCAAATGTCAAACTGAAGGAAAAGCCAGCTGCTCACCTCTGTGCAGAACAGTGAGTGAAGAGAAGAAATCACCGTGAATTTTGTCAATATTAAACTAAATTTAGATACAAGCAGCCCAAGAAGCTATCTCCGATGCTCGTATTTCTATTGATTACAGCTACTTAAGACCTTTAATCAATTAAGACCAAATTACTGGAGAATATTTTCTAAATGAGAAAAATTAGCTTAATGTGAGTTCATGTGTAAACTTTGTTGTTGTTGTTGTTATGTGCCGTCGAGTCGGCCCCGACTCATAGCGACCCCTCCTTGGGTTTCTGAGGCAGTATCACTACGGAAGTAGGATTGCCCAACCTTCCTTCCGAGGAGTGGCTGGTGGGTTTGAACCGCCAGCCGTCTGGTTAGCAGGCAAGTGTCTTAGCCACTATGCTACCAGAGCTCCTTATGTGTAAACTAGCATATATAAAAATAATTTTATGACTTTCATTTACAAGGGGATCTCTACTTACCCACTCTGAATCTCATTCTTCCCTGTCAATTTTACTAGAGATATATTTTCAAAGGTCTCATATGCTAGGCATTGGACTCTAATTTGGGGTTTAGAGGTAAAAAAAAAAAATACCATGCCTTATTAAAAGTGATCCAATAGGATTATACACAGGTTTCTATAGAAACATAGAAGAAAGTCATTTTGCTGATCAAGGAGAAAAAGAAAAGAATTCCATTAAAAAAGGGGGAGGGGGGCAAAAATAGTCACCTAAACTTTTGTTTGAAACCTATACTGGTGTTTTCCAGGTAACGTGGGAATGGAGATGAGATAGCAGCAGTGCAGGAGAAGGAGCTGCCGTATCTGGTAACAATGCTCCAGTTCTTCAAATACATATTGAGGGAAGTGTAAAGATGCGGGGGGATTTTAAATAAGAGAATGTGATGATCAGATGTGTGTTTTAGAGAGATCACTTTAGGTCTTGCGTAGATGATGCACTGAATGAAGACAAAGAAACCTGGTGGCATGCTATTGCAGTAACTTAGATTGTGGTGGGACATAAAGTGGAGAGATCATGCGTAGACTCACTCACAAAATAGGATTCACAAGAAGACATCGTTTGAGGAATATTAAGAAAATATAACAAGAAGCAGGTAGAAAAAAGAAGGAGAAAACAATGTAAATCTTAGATATCTGCTTGTATTATTTTTTAGGAAACTGTGATACAAAGTTGTAAAATTTAATTGTAAAATAATTGAACAGATATATTAAAGAAAAGTGATAAAATACAAGAAGAAATATAGGAAATACTATTATTGTCACATAGTCTTAGAGGTTTTTCTATTTGATTACCTAAAACTGACCTTGCTTTTGGTTCAAAGACCAGTCTGGTTATCAATAAAGCTAGACAGGCATAGCCAATAAAGAGTCTACTATAGGTTACTGATCTGAGAAGCTGCAATATACCCACTATTGATGATATTAAGACTCCAATATGTCTTCCTCATCTGCCATAAATGAATTATGAATAAAACAAAACTAAAATCTGTTTAAGAGATAACAAGAATTAAAGAATTTGCAGCAGATGGTACCAGCTGTGCACATTTAATTCCAGCTCAAACAATCTGCCAAACAGTTAGACAGAACTGCTTTTGCACAGAAAATTGGAGTGTCTCAGAGCCAAGGAAGAAATCTGAGAGTAGTCATTCTGGCCATATTTATCAAACCTTTTATTATAATTAATACCAGTGGACACAAACCTCCCTTTCCACTTACTTTCTTCCTGCTCTCCTCCTTCTGTCTCTTTTCTTTTTCCCTCCCTCCCTGCATCACTCCCTCCCTATCTTTTCTTTTTCCCTCCCTCCCTCCATCACTCCCTCCCTATCTTTTCTTTTTCCCTCCCTCCCTCCATCACTCACTCCCTATCTTTTCTTTTTCCCTCCCTCCCTCCATCACTCCCTCCCTATCTTTTTTCCTACATCATGTACATGCATATGTACATATACACACCAGTGTTTACATCTATTAAATGAAGAATAAACTGAAATCATTAAATTGTTAAAATTTAATATATCAGGCATTTAACAAAAATATACTAAATGTATAGTATTAAAGGGGTTGACTATGGATATTTCAAAGATAAATTCTTAAATCACATCACCATATTTCAATTTAGTAAAGCTTAGCTAAAAATAACAAAATAAGAGTGAATAAAAGTCATATAAAAACTACAAGATAGTCTATGGGCTTTTTTTTTTTTTTTTAAGTCCTTTGGAATGGACAAATACAATATGCCTGGATAAAATTAGACATGAATTTGGCCTTGAAATATGGAATTTGAATAGACTAATATAAGAAAGCAAGCATCAAAGGCCAAAAGAGCAATATCACTACAGGCTCAACTGCAGAAATGCAAATATATTCGTAGTGTACATTGATCAGAATTGGCTTACTAGAAGGAGGAGACATCCTTGAAAGGGCTTGACCATGAGATTTAAGATCATAAATATATGGTAAAGATAATAATAATGGGAAAACATGAATGTTATGTGAAAACCTCAGGTCAGTGGTGAAATGACTATGTCCAATGCATTTCAGAATTGACCAGTACCAGCAAAGCTGAAAACATGACAACTGAGAGGATCTTGCAATAACACAAGCATGAGTTTATTAGGATTTGGACTCAGACAATGGCAGTGGAGTAGGTCAATTGTGTGGCAGTTAAGGTAGTGTGTCAACTTGGCTGGGCCTGGTTTTGAGTGGCTGGGCAGTTGAATATCGTTATTTTCCATGATGAGACTGGTAATCAACTCCATGGTGGAATCTGATGTAAGCAGCTAAGTAGTTACCTTCAAGATATGGCCTGCTTCCCACATACAAGGAGAAGCTTTGAGAAAGGTCTGGAACTTTTTGGCACATCTGGATCCTGCATCTGGCTGAGTCTTTATCTCAACGGCCTGCCATACTGTCTTTCAATGTTAGGACTGTCCCTGGACTTGAATTAGTGACCTGCCCTGTGGTCTGCTAATCTTGAGAGTAAGCCATTTTACTTACTGATCTTGAATGTGTCAGCTTCAGCAGTCACCAGCTGTGTGAGTAAGAAAAGGTAGCTCTAGTAGGTCTGGAACAAGAGGCAGAGCTGAAGCCCAAAATCGAGGGCCCTTTACCCAGCCCCTAGAGCCAGGTCTTTGAGCTTGGACTTCTAGCCTTGTACACTATAAGCGAATAAATCTCTGTTTGTAAAGCTGTCTATTTGTGGTATTTCTGCTACAGGAACACTAGAGAGCCAAGTCAGACAGGGGTATAAAGGAGTCTAATACAAAGGAGACATTTTCAGATATTGGTGCTTGATTCTACCACAGACATAGAAAGAGAGAAATGGAGAAATGAGTTTGTGATTCTGAGTAGTTCAGAAGATAAAGGCTCTGATTACAGAGAAGTTCAATCAGAAGAAGACAATGTAGGGCAGGAATACTACACATAGCAGGCGGAGAGCAATCAAAGCTACACAGAGTTTGAAAGGTTAGGAAGACAACAAAATGGATATGGCCAAAGCTCAAGTTAGGGCTTGAAAATGCTAGATATCACACTGAGATCTCTATAAAATTCATCGTAAAAGAGGTGATAGTCAGGAGAATACATAAGGGTTTTGAACAAAGGAACATTAATTTAAAAAAAATACATGAGACCTCAAAAAGAGGCTGTGAAGAATGCCCCAACTCACTGTAGGATTAGGAGGAAGAGTCTATGATGGAGAAGAAAACAAAAATGGGAGAATTTATAAAAAGAAGAAGAATAGGTATCAGTGATAAAATTAAAATGCCAGGGTCATATTCAAAAGACCAGTGAAATCAGGAGTCTTGGACACTTCGCTAATGTTCTCTGCCTGCCATAACAAATTATCAGAAATATTGCCTTAAAAGGAGCTTCGGTGGCATAGTGCCTAAGGCACTTTACTACTAACCAGAAGGCTGGCGGTTCAAATCCACCAGCCACTCCTCGGAAGGAAGATAGGCAATCTACTTCCGTAGTGATACCTCCTCGGAAACACAAGGAGGGGTCGCTATCAGTCAGGTCTGATGCGGTGGTAAATAACAACAACAACAACAGCAATTGTCTTAAAACATACATTTATCCTCTCAAAGTTCTTGAGGCTGGAATTCCTGAATCGAACTGTCGGCAGAACTAGTTTGTTCCGGAGGCTGTGAGGGACGTTGTGCTCCAAGCGTGTCTCCTAGCTTCTGGCGGCTATAACACAAGCCATTGTGCAGCAACAGTAATACCAACCAAATATTTGTGGATGTGAATGAAGTCTTATCAAGGTAAATGATGACACTAAGAAGTACATAAGAATGAAGGATGTTTTTGGTAAATGCTACAACATGCACAATTTTGCAACATTAGCAGCATCAACCGAAAAATATGTGTGGTTACATAGGTACATAAGAATGTAAATATGCATATAAGACAGCATATGTATGTAAATACATGTGCACATGTATATGTAGGCATAGCTATATACATGTTTGTCTGTGCTGCATATATATTCATGTATGTAATATAGCACAAAGGGAGCACAGGTATGGATACTTCCTACATAAAACAAGTTATCTTATGGGATTGATTTGTTGAGTGTGACGACTTAGGGCCGTAGCCTTGTGGGAAATTCAGTCAATTGATATAACATTTCATAAAGATAATGCTGCACATTCTAGTTTGGTGAGTAGAACCTGGAGTCAAAAGCTTTTAAGAAACAACTATTGGCTCTACTCATCTGGAGCAAAAGAGAAAGAAGAAAACCAAAGACTCAAAGAGGAAGCTACTAGACTTATAACCATGAACCAAAGCCTCATCTATCTTGATACCAGAAGAAGTAGTTGATGCCCAGCTATCTATAGTGACCAATTCTGCCCAGGAACACAATAAATGGTCCTGGATAGAAAGGGAGAAAAACATAGGACAAAACTCAAATTCTTATAAAAGACCAGACTTAGTGGACCAACAGAGACCAGAGGAACCCTGAGACTGTCATCCTGAGACGTTATTGAAACCCAGAACTGAAACCACACCTGGAGGTCCCCTTTTAGTTAAATAGCACATTAGTTCATTAAATAAAAATAAAAATCACTGGGGGATATTGTGCTATTAAAAAAAAAAAAAAATCAAATACATAAGACCAAATGGTTTATGTTTACCCTAAAGCAAAGATGAGAAACAAAACAGGGGAAGCTAGATTAAGGGAAATAGGACAACTAGAATGGAAATAATGAGAATGTTGACATATTGTGAAAATGAAACCAGTATCAGTGTACAATAAATGCAGAAATTGTTAAATGGGAACCTAGTTTCCTGTATAAACTTTCACCAAAAGCATAATATTATTTTTTAAAAAAATCTGCTAAAAAGAAAAAAAAAACTGTTTTACCCTAAAGTTGTTTCAATCCGTTTTTTTTCTTATCTTAAAGTCACCACTGCATGCTAACCCAGAATCAGACCTTTAAAAAGGAATTTATGTGGTTTTCTTCAGGAAAGAATGAATTTGTGTTCATCCACACATACTACTCCCCTCCTACCCTCCAGCAATCACTGAATATGTAAGATTTCTAACTGAGGACAGAGATTTTGCTCGTCTGGTTTTGTTTTGTTTTGTTATTTACTTTGCTTTTTATTTTAAATTATATATTTATTTATTTATTTTACTTTAGAAAAGGGAAAACTAATTGGGCAAAATAATGGACAGAATTATTTTGGTCCCAGGAGAAGCATAATTAAAAAATTGACATGGTTAAGTTGAGTAATGAACACATTGTAGTTGTTGGATAGTTTAACCCCATACAAGATAGTGTTAGTACTATATCCATATAAAAATATTAGCACTTGCACTAGATACATGGGCTATTAAAGCATACTCCAAACTTGTGAACCTTCCCCACATTCAGGTCAGTATTCATGTACTGGATTCCAAGGTAAATTCTCCTCATGACTTGTTTGTATAGTTAGGGCAATAG
>NW_006922258.1:148448-154045 GCF_000298275.1 Orycteropus afer afer | reverse complement strand
TAGTCTATTTATACCAAATATTAGGGCCCTTAAGTTTGAGCCTAAATTTTCCTTGAGAAACTGTATAGTTCTAGGTTTCGCATTTAATCTCTGAGTTTCTTAACGTGGTCAATGCATCTGTAAATACAGCAAAGGTTTACAGTGTCATCATAAATAACCAGAGAGAAAATAATTTTTAAAAACTAACTACTGATTTTAATTGGAAGGAACACTGGGTGATCTACTTCTGTAGTGATACTGTCTCAGAAACTCAAGGAGGGGTCACTATGAGTCACAATTGACTCAATGGCAGTGAGTTTCATTTTGGTTTGGTATTTTTTTAAAAAATCACTTAATAATTATTAAGCCTTATTCACTATGTTTATATTAAAAGCCTGATAACTTCAAACCACTCCAAGGATTAAAATTAATTATGTTTTATAAATAACTGCATACAATACTAAAGTAAAAGATTGATTTATTTAGTCAGTCAAAGAAACTAGTTAAAAAAAAAAAAGAAAGAACTAATAGTGGTTTATCTGAACTGATTAATCACTATAGTAAACTTGAAAAAAAAAAAAAAAGAAAAGTAGAAACTATTCCAAGGATTCTCATTGTCTCCCAATTACTTCTCATTGGTTAATTTTAACTTTCTGATCTTAACTGCCATGTATTTTTTAAAGGTATCACTTAGCCAAATTTACTAAGGCCTAATAGGACTGGTAGTGTAGTGCCTAAGGCACTTGACTGCTAAACAGAAGGCTGGCGGTTCAAACCCACCAGCCACTCCTCAGAAGGAAGTTTGGGCAATCTACTTCAGTAGTGATACTGCCTTGGAAACCCAAGGATGAGTCGCTATGCCTTGGAAACCCTATGACGGGTCCGACTCGGTGGCAAATAACAACAACAAATATATAAAAAGCTTTTTTTTTTTTTTTTTACTTTTATTTATATTTCTAGAGAATAACATCCCCATGAAGATTGTCCCTATCAAGCATCCCGTATGATTCCACACTGGATTAAATATTTATCTTTTTTGTAATGTTTTCTCCAACTATCCCAGGTATAAGTAATCACTCCAACATCATGACATTTTACAGACCTCTCTCTTAAAGTGGTTACACTATATTACTATTCACTGCTGTTACTTGAGAATATAGCCTGTCTTTTGTACTACATTATAAACAGTTGAAAATAAATAATATGTAGCCATGTTTTTATCACCTTGAAACAGTTCAAAATTATTTCTTGAGTGAATGAACAGACAGATGAAAATTACACTTGCTACACAAAAGGCAGAGATAAAATTGATCTTTGTGTAAGTAGGACAGATACATGTATTTACAATCCAAATTAGATTATGTGTAGTCAAACCAAAATCAGCTGCATTGATTTTCTTTACTTTGATGGCCTGAATGATCATTCTAAATCAAGGTCACTATTATTTTGGCATTTGAAGAAAGGAAGCTTATAGTGTTTGGCTTCTTCTTTCATTTTGTGAAATATTTCAACACTTATTAATTTTAAGATAAATGCAAACAATGAAATAAAGTTGTTAGTGCTTGAAAAGTTTAAAAATTAGATCAAACTATACAACGATAAATATCCATACCCTTAATTATTATTTTAGACACATGTCCATGTATGCACACATGGGGATTATAGACTCTAAATTTGTGAAGTATCCAATAGTACTATTATTACCAATTCTTCTAATTTAAAAGTTTTGAGTATGTAAGAAAAAATAACATCACAATTATATTTTACAAAAAGTTAATGAATTATGGGTGGTCCCCCTCCACCCTGCCCCTTGAACAAAGCTACTTTATTATCGCATGAAAGGCAAATCCAAAGATGGGTGACATGTTTTTTCCTGCTATTGTTTTTTGTATTTATTTTGTATTTATTGTATTTTGCTTAGCTGGTATTTGTGGGATTATATTGTTGGAATCCAGTTGGTTCTAACTCCTAGTGACCCAGCAGAACAGAGTAGAGCTGTCCCATAGGGTTTCCAAGATTGCAAAAATTTATGGAAATAGACTGCCATATCTTTCTCCTAAGAAGTAGCTAGTGAGTTTGAACAGTTGACCTTTCCCTTAAAAGCTAACTGCTCAACTTCTGTACACCAGATCTCCTGAGTATTATACTCAATTATAATGTAAAATCCTTGAACCTTTAGAGAACTGACTTTCAATTGTAAAATTGTTGTTGTTACCTGCTGTGGAGTCAGACCCAACCCATAGCGACCCCTCCTTGGCTTTCCCAGGCGGTATCACTACAGAAGTAGATTGCCCAACCTTCCTTCTGAGGAGTGGTTGGAGAGTTTAAACTGCCAGCCTTCTGGTTAGCAGTCAAGTGCCTTAGGCACTACACTACCAGAGCTCCTTTTAAATTATTTACTGCAAGTTTCTAAATTTCTCAGCGAAATGTAATAAAATTAATGCTTGGTGTGAAACAAAATGTAAAGAAGGTCTCACTTATGGTAAATAATTTATGTTAGACTTAAAAGCTACAAAACAAAATGCGTTTGTTTTACTCACTCTGAACATTTGCAAGTGTGCACTCATCTCATGCAATTAAAATAAAGAGAGATTTTAGGAGACAATAATTAATTTATTGGCAAATTATTGAAAATAGTTCCAAGGTACGAAATCAAATATGCACTAGATTTTCATAATAATTCTGATGCATTTGGTACTCTTTAAAATATAATTTTGATTTATGCTTTCTAAATATTTCTGTAATTTCAAGTGCATTAAAGAGAAGCTGATGCTATATATCTACACTAGAGTTAAAGAAATGGTGAGAAGAAGATCAACCACACTCAAATGAAACTGAGATTTATTCATATAACATCAGCCAAACAACTTTATTACTTATGGAAAAAGAAGAGATGTAGATTATCTTGATTATTCTGCAAAGCTTCCTTTAGCTTAACTTTTTATTTCCATTCCTGTTTGCAAGTTAAATTATATCAGGTCCGATTTAGAAGAGAGTGAAACATATCTCAAAACAAACAGAACAGTCTTTATAGATTCTCAGTTCTTGCACTTTTCTCCCAAAATTATGATCCACATGTTCCTCTGCTACTCACTATAGTTCTATTCTTTCAGGAAAATGTGCTTACGATATTTGTTAAACTATTTAGGAAGGCACCAGCTTGGAATATTTGAATATTGATGTACTAAACTTATTAGATTTCAGCTCATGTCACAAATAAGTGTTTGTTTGTTTTTAATCCAGTTAAAGCATGATTTGTTTGTATAGTTAGGGCAATAGATACTGCCTTCTCTTATACGGTTTTACTATTCTCTCATCCTTTAAAATACCCTAATATAACACAATGTGACATATAAACTTCAATCTCTGAGTTTCCTAATGTGGTCAAAAGCTTTAAAAGACTGAAATGCCTGTTAAGCTTCACTCCTAATGAAACTGAGAGAGGAGTCCGGACCTAAGACCAATGGCTGCCTAGGAAGGCACACTTAATAACACTTCCAAGAGGCCTATCTCCCCCTCTTGGCCACGCTTCCTGATTAATAGCAGGAAGGACAGCTACTTTTATAAGCCTGATAATCCACCTTCTTAAATTTGATTGTTTTATTTAAAAAAATTACTTTATCTTGAAGATTAGGATAGGTCTCTCTACTTTTTCTCCTCAACCAAATCGCAACTAGTACAAATCAAGGAAATACACAGTTGAAGTACAAGTCCCTCATTATTCTAGATTTAATATATAAATTCACTTTTTTAATTTCAAGGAGTTGTTGTAGGAGTTAGGTATGATTAATCCAGGAATGGACATTTATGGAAAGATGAGAAAATGAGTATTCTTTTTTTGTCTACAGTCCTTGTAAAGAATTCTATAGAGAGACTGCAAATGAGCATGGGAATGCCTGCCTGATTCTTTGTAAACCATTAACAGTTAGTTTTCATCATGATTATTTTACTGTAATCAGTCCCCCACATACAGACTCGCAGATTTGAATTGGACACATTTAATTAAAAAGTGTGTATCTATAGTCAGTGGACATTCAGCACTAGCAGGCAGACATATTTTGGTAACAAAATTATTGCTGCACTAGGGCAGTGATCCTCACTTGAACCTGAAACTCTAAGACACGAATTAAGAAAAACACTAAGATGATACTTTTGTCAATAAAAACAATAAATATATTCAAAAGTCAAGTTAACCTCCTTCCTGAGTCTTTATGTTCCTGTTTTACTTTCCCCTCAGCACACTCATTCTGTTTAGATCACTTTATCCAGTTTTCTGTGCTATTTCCCGTCATGATAAAACGGAGATCAATGGTGAAGAACTAGTTTGATGTCCTGAATTTTGGGGAAGGGGCTTATTTTCTCTCTTTTAAGTGTCAATTCAGTTCTGCTTTAAGATTGAAGTTATGGTATATTCCATAGTTACTTTGGGGAAAACTAAATAGGCATCAGAATCTGAGACTCCCAGTTTAAAAAAATCTGTCCATTTCTGACCTAAACTCTTTTTAAAGCTCTTTAGGGTACTTAATCCCAGTGATTGGTTACATTATCTTTACCAAATTACTTTCTTCCTTGATTTGTATGCTAGAAGGTCAATAGGCTGAAAAAGGTAAAAAAAAAAAAAAAAAAAAGGGAGGGGAGGTTGCATTTTAGTTCCTGACAGGTATGAAAAGAAAAAAAAAAAAAAAATTATACACCTATATATTTAAAAACCTGATCACCTTTAAGTTATCTTATAATCCTTTTTTTTTTCTGTCTGTAGGTAATCTTATGTAAAAAACACATTTGTTTTCATTATTAGGTTATTTAAAATAAGCTCTGTGGGAGGAAGCATAGGGTAGTACAGTGGACAAGTATATTGATGCAAGAATCAGAGCCTAGAGGTTTCAATAATCTTTTAGATATATTACCTCCCACAAAGTCAGGTGGTTTAAATTCTTTGCGTATCAACTTCTTCATCTGTAAAACAAGGATAATTGTAGTACTTGTCTCAGCAAGGTGTGGTAAAGATTGAGTGAGATGTGCCGTGTAAACAGCATAATTTTGGGCAAGTTCCTGATGTCTGTTTTGTTATCTGTATTTTCTCTTATTCCTATATTCTTTTGCTAAAGGTCTTAAACATATCTATTATCAACTGTATTGTTATCAGGTGAGATAGAAAATCTCTCCTTCCCAAATCTCAAACTAAAAAACCAAACTCACTGCCATCAATCAATTCCAACTCATAGCAACCCACTTAGGGTTTTGGAGGCAGTAAATGTTTATGTAAGTAGATTGCCCAGTCTTCCTTCCATGGTCTTCCCAAGTCTAGATGCCTATATTTCTTCCTTTTGGAGAAATTAAAAGATTTCTCATGCAGAATTTTGGCTGACAATGTTATGTTGCTGGAATATTTTTGGAAATGTTCCATGAAAGATAAGAGGGTGACCCAGCACTTAATACATGGGACTGAATGTCACTGTTCCTGATGATGGCCTTGAATAAAGCACTCCTTTCCATCACGTCTTAACTTTTCTCCTCTATAAAATATTATGTTCTACCTTGTATCAGGAGCTAAAAGCAGGTGAAAAACTATTTGTGACTTATTGTGAGGTTTGGAAACCAGAAACTGTTGTTTTTGT
>NW_006922258.1:124308-147352 GCF_000298275.1 Orycteropus afer afer | reverse complement strand
AGTGGCTGGTGGGTTTGAACCACCAGCCTTCTGGTTAGCAGTCAAATGCTTTAGGCACTAGGCTACCAGAGCTCCTATGTGTTCAAATAGATTTCAGAAAATCAAGATTTTTATTATATTTTAGCAACACTAATTCAACTGAGGTGACTAAGAAAGCTTTTGTGGAACGTTCTTACTGATTTAAGGACCCGTTTGCATCTAATTCCTCTAGCCCAGCAAAAGGAACAGCAGCAGCAACATACCCTGATAGCTTGACTGGAATTAAGGCCAGAGTGGCTGCCAAAGTGGCTGAGCAGGCTAATGACGTTTTCAATGTTGACCCTCCCAATCCTAGTCTAGTCCCAACCTTGTTGCCCACTTTCCGGAAATCTGCATACGCAGACAGTAAATGAGGACATTGAGAGCAAGGCTCCATCATCTGTCCCACACTCTCCGCACTTCTCCCAATTTAATGAGGTCAGTTGGACTTGGTCTATAGCTTTTGCCTCTGCTCTCCCTAGCCAGGAGAGAAATCCCTCCCTAATATACACACACCTACACACAGAGACACACAGGCGTGCGTACACATACGCATGCACACGCATATGTACTGCAAAAACACACTGGGGAAAACACCCACGTATAGACAATCACACCTTCCCATAATCTTCCATAAACACGCACTCTCACCCCTCACTAAAGAGCGCGAACGCACACATACACATACCGAGAATCACAGACCCACACACGATGACACGTACTGGAAGAGCTCAGAACGCCTCCTACGCCTGCAGATTGAACCCATTGGCCACACACGCCTACAGATGCTCGCCGTGTGCCCACTTTCCAGAGCAGAACTCCATCCAGATGCAACTGCCATGCCCCGCTAAGCAGGCAGCACCGCTGTGAGCCCAGGCACAGAGCTAGCCTTGGCAATCTCCTGACGGGGCTCACCATTTGTGAGCAATGTGTGCAGTTGCAAACTGCTACTGGGTACCCCTCTGACAAAGCCATGTAGGACGAAGCTCAGTCCCTGACAGCCTTCGGCATGCAAATGGAGTCAGAGGCCGTCGCAGTTACCTATTACAAAACCAGCGCTGCAGCCCTCCCTCCTCCTTACACGGGACCAGATTCCCAAAAAGGTCAGATCACCAATCCGGCTCTTAGTCTAAGGCTTGTTGGTTGTAAGCTCTCTGCTAGGACGAAATCGCAACATATTAGGAAATTGACGCACAGGAGCAAAACACGCTGGTCTGCGGGACGCAGCTCCCCTCCGCCACTCGATAAGGGAAACCCGCTCCCTAGTAGACACGAAGGAAAAGTCGGTGGCTCGAAGACGGCCAGTAGATGGCGCAAGAACTCTTCACTTGTGCAATCTTAACCCTTGGCTGGTGCTGGGGCTGCCGAGTCCAGATGTATAGACACATACCTTCTGCGTTCTGAAATAAACCTTCCATTTAAATATTTGGGGCATACTCAGAATTAAGACAAATGGGTTTGTTCTAGATAACTACCTTAGGTAAAGTAGTTTAACTGCGGCACACACTATCAGAGAAGGGGGAAGGGAGAAAGAAAGGGCGAACTATTTGGGGAAATGACTGTGACTCCCTGCCCACCCCACCCCTAAAGCAGGTTTACCAAATCGTAATAAGCCGGTTACTGGGTTTTACATAGGCATTTGGATATGCAAATGTGCAAATAAATTCTCTACTGTGATTTCTTTTATTTTATTTTAATTAAATCGCAGGGTAATAAATGCGAGCAGTCTGCCTGAAATACACTGCAACTACAGTAGTAACACATGTCCCATTATAACGACGTGGGCAAGGATAGAGCCCGATTCATCATCATCACCATTCCCCCAAAAGCAACCAAGATCCTCCGATTAAAATATTCCCTTAACACCCTTCCGTATTTGCAGGCTGCAATGGAGAGAGCTCACTAACATAATATTTCTTGGGCTGCTTTTACAGGCAGAATTGATCTATTCGGGGGAGAAAAAAAAAAAAAAAAGACACCAAGCACCCTTGATTTCAGATATTATGGGGAGTTTATTAGAGAGCGGAGCTGTCCTTTAAGAACCTCGCTAGTGGTTTCTGGTGGTTGCTACAACAAGCTGGAATTGGGGTAGATTTTGGTGGAGGGGAATAACGCACAAGAAAAGACAGAATCGAGAGTAGCGGAGACTTTGTGCCCCCGTTGGAGAGATGGTTGAGTCCTCGTCAAGGTTGCTGTGCTATCCCAGAAACACCATTCACTCCGAGCTGTGACCGCGGACCAACCACAGCAACAACTCCACTGCGCCGGGCTGAGGAGCAGGAACTGGGAGCTCGCGAATAATATGAAAGGGATCCGCAAAGGGGAGAGCCGGGCAAAGGAATCCAACCCCCCGGAGCCTGGCAGCAGAAGATGCGCTAAATGTGGCCGCCTGGACTTCATTCTGATGAAGAAAATGGGGATTAAAAGTGGATTTACGTTTTGGAACCTCGTCTTTTTATTGACGGTGTCTTGTGTGAAAGGTAGGTCGGCTTTCAGGGGTCCCTTCTGCTTTAGATGGAGGTGAGCTGACTCGTGGCTGGAGAGACTAGCAGCTTACTTTGCAATTTGCACCGATAAAATAATCATGATAATACTGAAGAAGGAGTTGATTCACAGCTCTTTTTTTTTTTCCACCCCTCAGATAGGAAATGCATTTTGCTTGCCAGATTTGGTGTTCAATGCGGTGATTGAGCTTGTGCTCAATAAATATTCTTGCAGTATGCTCAAACGAATACGTGAGTTGATTAGTATACCCTCTAACTAGTGGATATCCAGGCAGAATTCCTCTGCAAGACTTTTCTTGGCGGTGAGGGTTATCTTGATTTCTAGTCAAACCATCAAGGTTTGATGCTTTCGGTGGAATATTTATATTAACGACACTCGTGTAAATGCTTTTTAACCCTTTCACGGAAGAAAGTTGCCAACGTGCTAGGAATGTGCTGATTTTAAATGCATTAGGGCACAGGGGTCTTTAAAGCATCCCCATGCCAATATGAATGTCTGCATGCATATGAGAATTATCTCTACATGGGCGCCTAGGCATTGATAAATGGTAGGGGAGCTTCCCTAGGTCCTGTGACAGACGTTTGGCTAAAGGTGAGGCTTGAAAAAGGTCTGAAATGCCACAAAGTGTAAAGATCCACCTTCGGGTATGAATGAAGGTAGGAAGAAGTCATTAGCTGATGACCAAAAGGAAAATCTCCAGCAAGTGTCAGCGTTCAGACAGGTAGAGTGAGTGTCACATGCACAGACAAGGGGAGGGGTGAGTGGGATGTGAAATCTTATCCGGAGCTGGGAAGCCAGGGACAGGCAGGATCCCTGGAAGGAGAGCTGTTCTGGGGAGGGCAGACCCACCGCCTCTTCCACAACTTCTGCTGCACCCAGAGGCCCGTTAATTGCTGCAAAGAATACTCAGGAGATGTTTGACTCAGGCCATCCTTTTGGAACAATCACCTCCCATACTCATGGCAGCTCAAATAGACGCGAAGGATGTCGCTCGGAGTGAAGGCAGTTTCGAATCCCGGGTGTGTGCACGGAGGGGGTGGGGGTGTTTTGGCCCGGGGACGCCAAGGCTGTCAACACAAACTGGACGCTTCTTTCTTTGTAAAGGAGTGCCTCTCTCAACCGCAATGGGTCCGCGTCTCTATGAAACAGTTTATTGTCCAGCTTGCAGCTGGCTGTCCCCTTACAGAAGCCAGTCCATTTGCATTCAGTGGAAATGATAATTCATGTTTCGTGGGGGTGGGGTGGGGTGGAGGAGTTACCTCTCCCTCTCCTACGACCGAGGATGGGTGGCATGTCTCGAATTTTAATGTGCATCCCTAAATACCAGCAAGTCGCCCTTGGTCTCTGTGGCAGCAAATGCCTTGTAATTCCAACCTGCTCCTTAAAGCTTGATTTTTTTTTCCCCCCCATGGAGCTTTAGTGCAGCTTGAGCCTAAACGCGTGCCCGAAAGAGCGTAACCACACTGTCTAATGCACCAAATGCGTCTCGGGTTGGCTTCCACGGGGTTTTCGCCGCCAGTTCGACATGTGAGGAGCCTGACATTTATGCTTAGCTGGCCGGCTACTGGGAGTCGGTGGTTAACTGACGGCCTTGGGGCTGCCTGCTAGATGCGCGCTCCTCGTGGCGGAGGCGCAAAGAGCCAGCGGTAGCCCCTGGCAGGAAAACCTGGAGGTGGCTCCCGCCAGTAGATGCCTGGGGGTTAAGGGCGAGTTTTCCTGTGATACCTGTTGAGCCTAAACATATTCGGGGGCAGCTGTGGGGGAGCGAGTCTCCGAAGCTGGGAGAGCATGCCAGCCTGACAAACAAGGAGCCGCGCCGCCTGCAATTACAGCCCTGGCTGCCGGCACCTACCGTATTTTCTGAAAAAGAAGCTCCGATAGAAAAGAAAGGCGTGTTAATTTGCTTTAAATGGCACTAGAAATCGGACTCCTTCCCTTTGCCCGCAGTTTCCGGACTTCGAGCAGAGATAATCGGTTTCCACTCAGTACTTTTCAGCACTGGGTACATCGGGAGGAGGAGCTTATCACATTTGGCTTTGGTCCTGTCCAAATTTAATTTTCTACGAATCGTTAAAAAAAAAAAAAAAAAAAAAAACTAAAAACAACAGTAAGATTCTTCATCATTTTCACTTGTATACCGTTTCGAAGGCATCGCCTACATTTTACAACTTGCAATACTGTTCTCACCTTCTTTGAAACAAACTTGCTTACGCAAGACCTGTTCTCATCTGCCGTGTTGTGCCAATTTTAAGCTGCTTCTTTTTACTTTATTTCACTCCAGTCTCACTCTTTTCCTTAAATTGAGATTCCAGCAAGGGCTTAAACTGCTTCCTCGGTGTCTCTGCCGCCTTCTGTCTTCCACATTTTCTTCTGGGCTCCCAGACCCACGGGAAAGCTCGGGTTGGGGAATCTTTGTAAGGGGCTTCGCATGTCTTAATTTAGACCTAGCTGGAGGGGTCAGGAAGTCCCAGGCGTGCCGTTTGCCACGTGAACAGCCCTGGCCGTGACAATCCTACAGTTTGCCCACACTTTTCTTCCCTCCACCATCTCACCTCTGTGTGACACAGCAATGACAAAAAGGCTGACTGGGAGGAAAAGCCTCCATCTGGTGGATAAAGTGGTCTTTGGTAGGCCCGAGCTGCCTGGGCGGGGCTGAAAAGGGAGCCAGCCTTCCCAGGCATTTTATCTGCACTGTCAAAACCTGAAATAGAAAGTGGTGGAGGACTCCGAATTGTGAGGTGGGGTGAGGACTGCTTAGATTGCTTCAACTTGAACGTCTCTTTCAGTCTGAAACACACACACGTGCACACACATACTCCCCAGTGGTAGGCAGAGGTGTCTGAAATGCAGCCGCCAACTGAAGCGTGTCTGTTTAGGTCTCACCCAGAAAGAAACTGTGAATCTGCAAGTCGTGCTGAAGCGTCTCGCCCACGTAAACAGACACGCTCGGGGTGATTTCCCACGATCCTTCTTAGGGGATCCCAGGGGAGCCAGCCACACACAGTGCTGCTAAGGGAGGGCAGAAGGCGCGGACCTCGGTCGGCAGCAGGTGAGAACCCGAGCCCCACACCTGAAGCACGCCTTCAGGGGTTCTTGCCAGACTTCAAGGTGCCCAGTCTCCAGCTTTGCCAAGGATTCACGATTCTGCTTGTTCTGTGCCCCCAAGGAGGTATTAACAGCTTTTCTGGAAGACTGGGGCTCACACCATTTCCCTCAGCTTCTTCCTACCAGAAAGGGGTCGCGGGTGTCAGTGCGTGAAGAGGGACCTGCTGGGAGCATTAAAACAGTTCACCGAGGCCAAGGTGGCCGCGCCCATAGGTCTCCGCCCAGCGGCAGTTCACCTAAACTGACACATTCAAGCTCCTCCCTCCGGGGCCACAGTCCGACCTCACACATCCGAAAAGGATCTGTCCTACCTTCCGAGAGATTTTCAAATGGGGAGGGGGCAGTGCGTCCTAACAAATCAATCACCAACACACCACCGACCGCCATCACTACTAACAAAACTCTTTCCTGGAGGCTGCTGTGTTTGGACAACGTTCCTCACCCAGCTGCAATGTAGACAGATGTCCCTCCAGTCCATCTGTTTTCTCTGGGAATACATATGTATTTCTCCTAGAAGGCCAAGCTCCTTTAACTTTTCATGCATCACCTGAATTTGAAACTGGGGACTGACTTTGTGTGTGTGTGTGTGTGTGTGTTGCTGGGAAAAGGAGAGCCTTCATGAATTGATACGGAGGAGACTTCCAGAGACTTCCAGGATCTCTGTGTTTGCGTCCTAGCCACAAACGCGTGTGCCCTAGACTCCAGATGTTCTCTGGCGCTACAGCTAGTGCGGTGGCAAGACTCGGTGGAGGCTTTGAGAAAGACCCTTGCACTTAAACTGTCAGCAGTAGTCGCTCACCCAAACATCTTGTCTCAGAGACACTCAGGGAGTGAGGAAAACACACTAGGGAAGAAACAGTGGGAGCTGGTGTACTCCCCTCTCCAACACAGCTAGGTCTCTGGGGAAGGTGACCAGAGGGGCAGTCCCAGGGCTCAAGCGATGCTTGGGCTTACATAAGCTCAAAGGGAGAAGGCAAAAGAAACGAAAGGGCAGTGGAGGTCCTCTCCCACGTGGGGTGGCAGCTGTGGGCTGAAAGCCCGACACTCAAGGAATTACAGTGCATTGCAGAATAGTAATGAAGAACTGAGGCCAAAGAAATATGCACTCAGATAACAGTAGGGTTCCCTTCTCAGGGTGTTCTCAAGAAGGCTTTGTATCCATCACCAAGTTGCTAAGCCAACTCAATTTACCTCTCTGACAAGGTGTGAACACCTCTCAGAATTTGGAGCTGAACTTCCCTAAACAGTTACCTTGTTGAAAGCATTCTAAGATGCCCCCTTTATTGTTGTTGTTGTTGTTATGTGCAAGTGACCCCTCCTTGGGTTTCCCAGGCGGTATCACTAAGGAAGTAGATTGCTCAACCTTCCTTCCACAGAGTGTCTGGTGGGTTTGAACCGCCAGCCTTCTGGTTAGCAGTCAAGTGCCTTAGGAACTACGCTACCAGAGCTCCTTGTAGCACCTTATTATCCCAAATCTTCTGGTTCTTTGGGATCTGAACTAAGAGAGAGTTGGAATAGTGTATGAGCAGAGGTAAATGGGGAACAGGTTCCAGCATCTTGAAAGTTTGGTGTCTGCTCCCTCTGAGATCCATAAGGAGAAAAAGAGTAGAATTACCCAATACATTAAATATTCCAGGAGTGAAATCTTAGTTGCAGTAGTTGTTATTACTTTGCATGGTATTAATTAGCATATCGATTTAAGTAGGTTTTAAGGAGCTAAGGCATTTGACTGCAACACAGAAGGTTGGTGGTTCAAACCCACCAGCCACTCCGTGGAGGGAAGGTGGGACCATCTACTTCCCTAAAGATATACTATGTTGGAAACCCAACGGGGGTCACTGTGAGTCAGAATCAACTCCATGGCAGTAACTTTTTTGTCTTTTGGGGAGTAGGTTTTGAGCATACCTGTCTTTTACTTGAACACAAAATTTGGTGTCTATAAAAACAGAGAAATAATAAAATTTGTCAGCAGCAAATAAAGCTTATAAATGGTTCTAAATATAGTAAAACGGTCACAAATGGGATCTTAGAGATAAGAAAGGTAGGAGTGGTGGAGCAGTTAATGATATTGAAAGGAGCTCTGGTGGCACAGTGTTTAACGCATTCAGCTGCTAACCAAACTACTAGTGCTTTGAACCCACCACTTTTTCACAGGAAAAAGATGAGGCAATCTGCATCCAAGATTTATAGCCTTGAAAAGCGTGTTTTGAGCAATTCTCTTCTGCCCTAAAATGTCTCTATGATGAGTTGGAGCAGTGGGTTTGGTTTTATGGCACTCATGTAGAAATAGACTCTGACGTTAAAATATTTGTCTAAGGTCTCAACACTAAGGAGTGAAAGAGACTAGACTTCATTTCCCCAGGCTCCAAATACACTTCATCTCCTGCATGTGCCCCAAGGGGTCACTTTCTTCTGCTGACTCATAAGGGTCTCTAGAAAAGTCTTTAGAAAAAGCAAACATCCTGAATATCGTGTGTGGTCAAAAAAACCAACTTTACAGCACCAAGCAAAGTACCTATCAAGGCGGCTGCTACATTAGGCAATGCAAGTACTTGAGAAAATATGTACTTTGAATTCCAAGATTTGGAAGATTACAAGGAAAATAATTGCAAATGCAAAGATTAAAAAAAAAAAAAACTGTGAGATACAAATAAAAATTAAGGCATTAATTACAAAGTTATTTATTTATTTTTTAAAATCTACCTATGCTTTAAAATGTTGGGCAATCTACTTCTGTAGTGATACCGCCTTGGAAACTCAAGGAGGGGTCACTATTAGTCGGATAGAACTCTACGGCAGTGGGTTTGGTTTTTTTGTTGTTGTTGTTCTGAATTAAAAATAGCTTTAGCTATTGCTTTTTTTTTTTTGCCCATTTCTTTCTTCATTTCCTTTACCAAAATCCAGAGCTTGTAGCTTAGGGATACAATGGCAGTTCTGAATTAGACTTTGGGTGAGGTCTAGTAAGGACCGTAGAGCCAGAGGTCTGGTAAATGTTGTATAACTGTTACCGAAATTATCAAATCCATCTTTGCAAACTCAGAGCAGATAGGTGATTCATGGTATTTGCCAGGCTCGTAAGATCTTCCCAGAATTATTTCCCTTGCAAGGCCCTCATTTTCCTCAGAAATATCCCTTTCATGGATGTCAATGACAGAAATAAGTTTGCTAAATGCCTCCTAGTATTCGTGGTCTTGATGCAGATGGCCATCCTTCCTCTTTCAAGGCACCCAATGTATGTCACATCATCAAGCACTTTGCTAAGCTATTTATTGGTGCTAGTTGAGGATTCCTAAGTATGAATATTTTTTATATGATTGTTTGTTGCCCAAATCCCAACTTGAAATCTCTTCTAAATAGTCTAACGTTACAATATTAGCATATGCATAATACACCTTGTTATTGGATGACAAGAATAGTAATAATAATCATGTGGCATTGTTTAAAATAAAAAAATAACCCACTGCCGTTGTGTCAATTCCCTTTCCTAGAGATCTTTTAAGGCAAAGTAGAGCTGCCCCAAAGGGTTTCCATGACTATAAATCTTTATGGAAGCAGACTGCCTCATCTTTTTCCCAGAGTGGCTAGTGGGTTCAAACCACTGACACTTTGGTTAGCAGCCACTATTCCTTCTGATCTCCTCAGGTGGCATTATACGTCCCAATATTATTGTATTGGCTCATGAATGTTTATATTACAGCAGTGATTTTCAAAGCACCAACATCTTATTGGAACTTGGTAGGAACGTGAAATCTCCAGCCCCTAATCCAGGCCTATTGAACCAGAAGTTCTAGGAGCTGCACCCAGACATCTGTGATTGAATAAATTTTCCAAGTAGTTAATACACTCGAAAGTTTGGGAAACACTTTACTACAGTAAGATGGAAAAGACAAGGACTCTGGAGCCATCGAGATCTACAGTTAAATAAAGGTTCTACCAGTAATTACTTTTGGTCTAGCAAAGTTTAGTTTAACAGTTTACCTAAACTTCAGTTTTATCATCTAAAAAGGACATTAAATTATCATTCAGTGTTATTCATTAAATGGTGTCTCCAAAAGAGCTGTGTTGAGGTCCTTACCCTCGTATCTGTGACTATGACCTTGTTTGGAAGTAGGGTCTTTGAAGATGTTATCAGTTAACATGAGGACATATTAAAATTAGGGTGATTTCCACTCCCATTCCAGTGGTGACTGAAAAAGGAGCCGCGAAAGGTAGATACAAGGAGGTTGGTCATGTGACTACAGAGGCAGATGCAAGACAAGGGATGCCTAGCCTGGCTATGAGAGAGCATGAAACAGATCTCAGAGCCCTCTAAAGAAATCAACATAGTCAATATGTTGATTTGGATTTCTGGTCTCCAGAATTGTAAAAAATAAAATTTCTGTGTTTAATGCCACTTACTTTGTACTGTTTTGTTAGGGAAGCCCTAGGAAACTAAGACAGTTGGCCTATAGGAAGATGATGCATGTCACATACATAGCACAGTGCCTGGCACTAAAAGCTAATGTCGGTATTATTAAAATACACTTCTACCTGCAAAGCCAGTATGAACCCCACTTTCACACTTCATCCCTAGCACCACTATCTTAACTTTTCTATAACACTAAATAAAAAATACAGAGGCTTCTCACTGGCTATTATTTCACTTTGGCTAAATTCCCAGACTATTATATGTCTGAGAAACACTCTAAGTTCTGCTTATCACTTTTGCACATTTCCTTTTGGTGTTAGCTAGATGAATCACAGGCAGATCCATAGCTGAAAAATATTTCCCCTGCTTCTCGGTTGATTCATCCATTGAATTCCAGTATTGATTTATTAATATACTACCATTTATTAATTCATGGTTTCACAAATCATGGCATTCACAGAACTAGAAGGGTCCTTAAACATCAATGACTTCACTGCCCATGTTTTAAACAATGACTATTCATGAATAGAAAGAATATTTCTATATTTTAATTTTATATTCTATATTCTTCTGTATATATATATTTCTCTCTACATATAAATTTCTATATTCTACACTCTAACTTCTATATTCTAAATCTTTTCTAGATTACAAAGATCACTGGACCAAAACTGAGACTAGATATCTGGGCTTTTAAGTTCGCGTTCAACTCTTACTCTACTACACTTCATACATTTCACTACAGAGTTAGCTTGGATGGCACCAAAGATAATAGTGAAACAAAACAATTAATATTTAAGTATCAAACATAAATTACTACCACCTAGGAGTATTAGTGATTATATGTTCTGGGTATAATGAGGGGGAAAAAAAGAGAGAACTGCTCCTTTGAAAGAATACAAAAAGAGACAATTATGGAATAGACACATTTTTTAAGACTGGTATAATATGTAGGAGCTCTGGTAGCATAGTGCCTAAGGCATCTGACCGCTAACCAGAAGGCTAGTGGTTCAAACCCACCAGGCACTCCTCGGAAGGAAGGTTGGCCAATCTACTTCCGGAGTGATACCACCTTGGAAACCCAAGGAGGGGTCGCTGTGAGTCAGATCTGACTTGATGGCAGTGAGTTTCTGGTTTGGTATAATATGTACATAAAGTAGATAACATATTTTCTATAAGCTCATTTATTTCTTGAAAGCACTGTAAGTGTATACAAACAAAATCTGTACATTAAAATATTTTTCATGTCTCATAAATTACTTTGAATTATAGTACTTGAAAGCAAATTTTTATTTGCTTCTCTTTATAACCTCTTCATAATTTCTTATTTAAAGACCCTTTAAACTAGAAAATCTGCTCTTAATGTATATTCTTCATGTCATTATTCATGTAATATTTACATAAGATTTATTCATTCTCTTTTCTATACTTTCATCTGCACAATTCTTTCACATGACCTCTAAGACAATGATGTAATTCAAATTTTTAGTACATTTTCTAAATATTAATAGTATAAGAAAAACTGATAATGTTAAAGGCCTATGCCCATTTTAATGAGATATATAAAATATTTTAATATCTCTTTAAATATGAGAGTAAAATTTTCAAAGATAATGAATGCTAATAAATTTGAGGAATTGAAATAATCAGAAAATGAAATATTCAAAAAGTAATGAGTGATTCTACTAAAAGCTGAGTCTGTAATATTTAATATTATAAAATCTTCTTGGCTATATGTTAGAAAATTTTAAAGAAATAGTTAAGATTTTATAGCTTAAAATGATGGCAAGACTTTTTTAAAACTTTGACATTTGAAGAAAAATATGGTCAGATACAACTTTGCATGGAAAATTATAAAAGGGAATATATTTCATAGAGCTGAATTCATTAAATCCTAAATGACTTTGTAAAGCAAGGGCTTCCCTACATTTTTCCCATTATATAAGTTCATCTGGTTGATTCTGGAATGCACAGAGATGCTTAAAATATAGGAAGTGTATGAAACACTATTATGTTTAGGGAAATGGTATAGGACAGGTTTTTTTTTTTTTTTTTTTTGTCATACCTTTTTTACTGCCAAGGCTTATGCTGAACCCTTTATATACAATGTCTCATTTACAACTCAAACATGACTCTCTGCCACTTTCCTCCTAACAATCTTCTTGTGAGGCAACTGTTATCTCCCAGATAGGGATTATTATCTCCATTTACAGATAATCCACATTTTATTGAGGCCAAAGAGATGCACTGGCTTGCCAGAATCATATGGTTAGCTAGTGATTTGATGAAATTTAATCTCCTCCACGGATACAGTAATATATAATGTTTCAGTTTTGCAATTTTCAAAAAATTTCACTTTACTTGCCTAACTTTATTCTCTGATTCTTCTTGATAAATGTGAGAGATATTTTTTATTTCTATAAACAAAAGTCCAAAAAAAAAAACCCCGACTCACTGCCATCAAGCCAGTTCTGACTCATAGTTTCCAAGGAGGTATCTCTACAGAATTAGGTTGCCCAGTCTTCTTTCCAAGGAGTGGCTGGTGGGTTTGAACCACCAGCCTTCTGGTTAGCAGTCAAATGCCTTAGGCACTTTGCCACCAGAGCACCTACATTTTCTTAGAAAGGTGATATAATGTATTTTCAGACATAACTATTTATTACTGTTGTCCTTTCTGAACTTCCCACTGACAGACTCTTTCAATGAACAAATTAGCCTTTTGCAACTTGAATTATTTAAAACTATTTTTATGGGCATATTTCAGAAATGTCATTTTAGTCTATCTCTTTAAATTTTAAAGCTATGATATCCTAATAATGTTGTCATATGGTTTATTCATGGAATATACTTAATACATTTTTAACGTTTTTTTAATGAGGCACACATTTTTAAAATAGTTTTGTACATATCTTAAATGCAACAGAGAAATGTATAATTCTCCAAGGCAAAATCAGGGATAAAGTACACTTAGAAACTGTCTCCAAGTCAGCTTTCTGTAATTATGCATTCCACAAATTTATTTAATGTTGGAAATTACTAATTGCTAACCAAATTCTCAGTTTTAAAATTGATTGCATGGTTGTAATAATTAAACTCAGTTTGTTGGAATTTTAAATTACAAATTGACTTGACGTTTTATTTTCATGATCTTAGGGAAGGCAAACAAAAGTGGACAGCTTAAAATGCTGCCATCTTGGGCTTGGCTACCTCCCCATTAACCACTTGTTTACCCTTTCATATTATTTAATAAACTTATCAGCTGTATTTTATTGTCTAATGTTATTTCAATTTCTCAAATATCTATTTTAGCTTTTTACAGGGACATATATTTTATTGTTTTTTTCCACTTTGAAGATTCCACTTCAAAGATTCCACTTTGAAAGAAATTTGAAGAAATAATATTTTAAATTTTATTTTATCTTAAAATACCATTGTTTGTGAATTGAGTAAATAACTCAAAAATATGATTTTAAGGTTTATTTTATTATAAATTATTTTGATGTAGAGAAATTAGTATGAATCTACTCTGTTCTTATTAAAGCATAGTGAAGTAGTATTAAAATACTTCAGGTAATTTGTAATTTTTAGAAATAATTTTGTTTTACATCTTCTTGCTATATTTTCATATACAGAGATTATTCTTCCAAAACCATAATGGGAAAGTGTGATGTGAATCCAACCCACCACCCCATGTTAGTAATTAATGGTGATATATCTGAAGTTTTAACATTGAGCTCAGTGTTGGTAAAAGCTGTGCTTTCAAGACAATAGATCAAAGTTAAGAGAACAGGTAAGATAAATACAACTGGTTCACATGGAGATGAAACATGCTACCTTCAGTTTATTGGCTCTGTGCTCCAAATGACTGAACTACACAATCTAGGCAAAATATTTATTCACTGTGCACATATATGGAGAAACCTCAGTTAAGGTTTTTTGGCTGATGTCTAAATCAAAACAGCTGAACTGATTCAAATGTTTGGTGTAAACAAATTTGAATCCAGGCTGCTAATCTATGTGCCAAATTCCAGTTTCATATTTTCTAAGATGATGGAGATGATAAATTCATTTAAATGAAGTTTAAAACAGAAATGCTGATAGGTCCATAGTTACCTGTATTGAACGTTTATTATCATTTTCTTATGGCTTTATTTAACTTGTATCTATGAATTCTACTAGTACCTGAGTGTTCTATTCATCTGCTAAATCTTTGTAAAAATTCAAATGGGAATCCTTAAAATCAATGTTACAGCAAAGTGCTAGAAAATCTTTGATACCTGTGCTAGTTTGACATTATTCATGAATTTATTATTAGAATAAAATCAGAAATGACATTTTGAACTTAATTTTTAAATATTACCAATGTGTAAGATCTCAGAATTTAGCCATTTTTCAATAACTTGAGGATCATTAGTTATTTTTACTTGTATTTACATAGATTATTGAGAAATCCCTAATTTAAGAAGACTTGACATTTTAATTGTGTGCTTCTTTCAAAAGCAACACTTTCAAAGGTCTCAAAGGAAATTGAAGTTGTTAGAAAGATTAGGTTATATCAAGTGCTATTCCATGTAAATAGTAATTTAATTGTTTCTGTCATATTGGTTAAAGTTCAACTTGGACTATCATTTTTTTATTAGAATAGATTTATTTTGAATTAAATGGCATTGCTAAGTGCCACCCAGTTACCTCTGACTAACAGTGACGTTATATATAACAGATACAGGCCTGATTCTGAGCCATGCTCACTATTCTTGCTATGTTTGGGGCCACTGTTGCAGCCACGGTGTCGATCCGTCTCATTGAGGATCCCTCTCTCTTTCACTGACCATCTCCTTTACTAAGCATAGTGTCTTTCTCCAGTGATTACCCTCCTGATGACATGTCCATAAGAAGTGAGACTACATCTCGTCAAACTCACTTACAAAGCGCACACTAGGTGAACTTTCTTCAGGACTGATTTGATTGTTCTTCTGGAAATCCATGGGATATTCAGTATTCTTGACGCACATCACATTTAAAATACGTCAAGTTTTCTTTAGTCTTCCCTTTTCATTAGCTAGCTTTCACGTGCGTCTGAAACAATTGAAAATACCATGGCTTGGGTCAGGTGTACCTTCGTCCTCAAAGTGACATCACTGCTTTTTGACACTTTAGAGAGGTCTTTTGCTGCAGATTTGCCCAATGCAATACATTGTTTGATTCCTTACAGCTTCTTCCATGAGCCTTGATTGTGGATTAAAGTAAAATGAAATCCTTGACAACTTCAGTCTTTACTCCGTTTATCAGATGTTGTTTATTGGCCCATTTGTGAGGATTTATGTTTTATGTTGATGTGTAATCCATAATGAAGGCTATAGCTTTTGATCTTCCCCAGTAAGTATTTCAAGTCCTTTTTGCTTTTAGCAAGAAAGGTTGCATCATCACAGGTTGTTAATGAATCTTTCTCCAGTCCTAATGGTGTTTCTTGGATTATTTGCTCAGCATACAAATTTAATAAGTAAGGTGAAAGGATACACAACCCTCCCACACATGTTTCCTATTTTTAAACCATTCAGTATCCCCTTGTTGACATATTTTAAGTTAAATTTGAATACAGTGGTTAAAAGAAAAATATCACCATCTGGTCTACTATGACTCACAGTGACCCTATAGGACAGAGTAAAACTGTGCTACTGGGTTTGCAAGGCAGTGAACTTTTATGGAAGCAGACAACCACATCTTCTCCTGTGGAAAGGCTGATTCACCTTTAGTAAGGAGGTGAGAGCTTAGCCAATGTGCCACCAGAGCTCCTCGAATACAGTGGTATGTAGAACTTCATTTCTGCAAAAATAGCCAGTGGTTATCAGCTCTGGTCCACACATTTCTTCAACTATCAATCATTTACTGAGTGACAGGTTTTGGATATGCTTTGAGAATAACAAAATCAAAACAAAACAAAAAAACCCACCCAAACTCACTGCTGTCTAGTTGATTTGACTCCGAGTGACCAAGGGTTTCCAAGGTGGTATCTCTATGGAAGTAGATTGCCCAATCTTCCTTCTGAGGAGTGGCTGGTGGGTTTGAACCATCAGTCTTCTGGTTAGCAGTCACATGCTATGCCACCAGACCTTTGAGAATACAAAGATGAAAACTTAATCCCTATGCTCAAGAAGAACATAGTCTTTCATTTGAAGAAGGCTTTCTCCAAACCCAATACTAAAGCTATCTGGTTATTGTGAAATGGTTTTGTCCATCATTGGAACATGTAAAAATATAAATATAGTAATACCACCTATATATATTCCACTTCCAAAGTCTATGCTATCACAATAATAATATCTTACAGACACTGTCTGACACTTTCCAATGAATGCATGGTTTTTATGATCTAATCCAATGTAATTTTCCCCTGCAATTTTCAATTAAAATGTTTATTGACTCCCATCTGTTCAGCCAACTGATATTAACTAGTTTATCGAGTATTAGTGAAGATCCCACATGTATTTCTGTAACACTGCTTGTACAGTTATATAATTGTTTGTAATCAGCAAATTGTTCTCTTACCCATTCTTTTTTCTTATCAATTCCTGCTTCAGAACTCTTCACTGGCTTCTTAATACTTTCAAATTTAAATATAAATCTCTGCCCTGTCATTTCATGATCCCCTTGAAATAAGTCTTGCATGTATTTTTCAAAGTCAACATGTGCAGAAGTCTCGAAAAATGACGACATATAACAGATATTGTCACACTTTCCTATTTCTTACTTGTTTGTCATTGTTGGAAATGCATGTGTTGGTGAAACAGTTTTTTAATAAGTTCTTTCAACCATGTGGTGTAAAATACAACTTATCTGTACGTAAATGGTTACAGGGAAAATACTGCCATTGGTTTGATGCCACTTCGCTACATAAAAATGTATTGGGATGACTTATCTATATAAAGGACCTCTGGTGGTTCAGTGCCTAAGGCATTTGACTGCTAACCAGAAGTTGGTGGTTCAAACCCACTGGCTGCTCCTCAGAAGGGAGATGAGACAATCTACTTCCGTAAAGATGTAATGCTTTGGAAAACCAGTGGGGGTCTGCCAAAGGGACAGAAAGGCAGTATCTTTTGACCTCCTCTAACTACACAAGAGGAAGACAAAATCACCATCAGCAGCCCAAGACCTGTTCTTATGAGGCCAGACATGCCACCACCCTCCAGGCCTCTTACTAACCTTGACAACAACCATTCCTTCTGTGGCACCCACCACCTCTCTGCTGGGTTCAATAATTTGCTGCAGTAACCACAAAGAGATCACAGATTATGGGGTTTATTAGGGAAGCAACAGGCTATAATTCAAGTTCAGGAATGTGCTCAGTCTCTTTCATCCAGCTGTCTCTCTTAGCGGGTTGTCTCTCTCAGTAGCACACCTCTCTGAGCAGCATGTCTCTCTCAGCTGGCAGTCAAAGAGAGTTTTTTTCTGCCTCTAGGAGTGCTCATTTTGAGCCAGGCAGAGTGGGAAAAGCAACCAATCCCAACATCAAAGTTCTACACATCTGAGAGAGAGAGAACTTCCCAGAAGATTGTTTTGTGCTGCTCCAACAGAAATACACCAGGTGGATAACTTTAACAATCAGCTACTCAGTTGCTCATGGCAAAGTAGGAGTTACAAAGACTATCACTAGAAAAGCCAAACTATGTAATTTACTAAACTGCAGGGTCTCTATAAGTCAGAATCAACTCGATGGTAATGAGTGTCAGTCTATCTTTATAAGGTTGGAAAATTTACCAATTTTTATATTTTATTTTACTTCTCTTTTTACAACTTTAATTCATGGTATTCTTCTTTACACCAACATTCTTCCTTACAACTCTATCCCCTTTCATATTTCACCATAATGTTCATTTCTTAGTGCTTTAATGTTAATTTAATGTGTAATAAAACAGATTTAATGTTTTATTAATACAAAATATTAAAGAGAAGCTCCAATTCTAAGCCTCAAAATCTTGATTATTCATGTAAAATCAAAACCACAAATTTCTAATATACTAATAAATTGCTGCCTTCTCTGAGTTGATTGCTTCAGTAGATAAAGTAAATTTAGAAGTGTGAGATAAAATGGTATTGTGCAATTCATATTGTTTGATTTAACTTCATACAGATGAAAGAAGGAATTTCCATGTGCATCAGAGATGGATTTCCAGTTCAATTCACAATATACAACATTGGCTTCACTTATTTAAAACCAAACAAAATACAAATCCACTGCCATCAAGTCAATTCCAATTCCTCGTCAACCCCCTTTGGGTTTCTGAGATGGTAAATCTTTATGGAAGTAAATTGCCCGTTCTTCCTTTCACAGAGTGGCTGGTGCTACCCAACCTTCTGGGTAGCAGTCAAATGCTTTAGGTACTACGCCACCATACTATTGCATGTGAGGTAATTTGTGGATATGCTGACTTGGTTCCATCGAATACCAAAAAGCTCATGCTTAAGACCCTTCTTTTCCTTAACATAACGAAGGAGAAAATTTTCGTTTTTTTTTTCACAAGGCCATAGTACACAAACAAGGAACCATAACCAAAATATCCCTCCTCTGTCTTTTATTCATTTGTTTTTTTCCTTCTTACTTCTAACTCTCTTTAGTTCCAAAATGATCATTTACATACTAGAATGGTGTCATAAATATAGACTGCGAAATGGTTTTTTTCTTTGTACAAAAGAGAAGCTCAGAGAAAACACCTATAATATACACAGCAAGCCTTCGTGGACACTGGAAAGTCATTAAACAACTTCTCTCTCCATCACACTTTCACACTCCCTAGAGTCACTGTGTTACTTCCTTAGTTTTTCTGCATGGCTGATTTTCTTGCCTTGAGGCCAGCTTCATAAAACAAGCTCTAGTTTTCACTCCCTCACAACTTCAGCTTGAGAATAATACTGTTGTCCCAAGGTACCACCTTTGTATCCAATGCTACATGACCTAAAAGCTTCACTGAAGCACACAGTCTCTGTTTATCTTATTTCAAACTTACAGGATAAATAAATAAATAAATAAATAAACAAACAGATAAATAAATAAAATAAACAATAATTGATTGCTTGGCTTTGACTTAAATACTTCTATAAAGAGATGAGTTTAGGTTTGTATCAAATTGCTTTTGCCTACAGTGCTTTGTAAACTTAAGATTTAATGCAGAAAATTTTTTAGAAAATTTTTGTTGGTAGTGATTAAACACAATGTGAAATAAAAGTATATGCATTCTTATTAACTGCATATTTAAGCACAAATATTCACAATTTATGAACTCTACTTCCTATATTATCACACTGATTTTCACAACAGTATATTTTTTCTAGAAAGAACTTGGGAAAATACTTCCTGGAGTATGATAAGTCCTTAAATATTGCTACTTCTGATTTTTCATTTCTTTTCTCATTTTCCTGGCAGGAAAGAAACGGATCTCAGTTGTCTGCCTAGTGCCAACCACAGTGTGCATCTTATTTAAGCATTGAAAACTTGAGTTATACGTAAATGTAGCCCCTTTTTAAATTTCAGAAAACAACTTAGAGAAAAGAAATTAGCTAGTGAGTGGAGAAAATAGGTTTTAAACCAGACCTTATCACCTCCAAACTTGCTCATTATACCACTCCAAACAGGACTTTATGGACATTGAAGGGGAAATAAAAATAGATGTCCATGGACTGAGACACATTTGGAATAATTTCACACATATAAAGTTATTTTTATTTCTAGATTGAGTATTTCTGAATGTAGTACAATTTCTTTCACGAGCTGCAAGATGAAGGCAATAGAAACAGAAGTCACGGGTGGTGCAGAAAGGTCAGACTCGATACGTTGCCTGAGGGACAAGCTTGGTGCTCACGTTTGGCTTTGCTTTGTTGAATCCTTTATTAAGTTATATTTTGCAGTAAAAATGAAAAAAAAATAGAATTTATATATTTATAAGTATTATGCTTAATGCTGCCTGAGTCTATTTTTAAAAAAACAAATTAAAATAGATAGAAAGAGAATCATAACTGTAACTGTTTGTACAAGGTCTCACTTTTTATCAACTTATACTATTTTTTATGTTCAGTTGCCTAGATTTCATGGAAAACTTTTTATGGATTTTTTTCTTAGAAATGTACAAGAAAGAAACATGTGTTCTTAAATGCTTCACTCTTATTGAGTAAGAAGGAATAACTTTAGAAATCTTAAAATCACCTGGCATAGTTCCTCTACTCCCAGCTCTGTGCATTTTAAATAGAATAGACATTCACTAAATATTTCGAGACTTAAATAGGATTATAGTTAAATCAAGCAACTAATTTAGTTTAGGTCAAAACTGTACTCTTAGAAAAATCAATCTATATTGCCTTTCAGTTATTATGCTGTTGTGGCTAGTTGCTACTGAGTTGATGCCAACTCAAGACGAACCCATGTGTGACCAGCAGACCTGCTCCACAGGGTTTTCAAGGCTGTGTGACCTTTCAGAAGCACATCACGAGGTCTGTCTTCTGAGGCACCTCTGGGTGGATTCAAACTGCCAACCTTTCAACTAGTGTCTGACCATTTAACCATTTGCAACATCCAGGGACTCTATAGTTGTCATACACATCAGGGATTTCTAACTCCAACAACACGTTGTTGTTATGTGCCATCGAGTTGGACCCAACTCATAGCGACCCCTTCTTGGGTTTCCAAGGCGGTATCACTACGGAAGTAGATTGCCCCACCTTCCTTTGAAGGAGTGGCTGGTGGGTTTGAACCACCAGCCTTCTGGTTAGCAGTCAAGTGAGCTACTGATAATATTTGGATATCTAATATAGTCCTATGAATACAAATTACAAAAATGTATATACATTCACTATGTTAAAATATTTGTCATCATTGCTACCTTTGCTTTTCAATATAGAATCCAGCTGTTATTAATCAACCATCTGTGTTATAATCTCTTGGTTCAATAATCACTAGTTCACTTACCACCACAGTGCAGACCCAAAGAAATGTTGAACACTGATAAATTACCCTTTGCTATCAGAAATAATTTATCAACATGAGGATCCTTCAGCACATATTTTCAAGTTATATTCAATATATCAGCTGGCAAACTAATTTGGAACTATTTATTATGATTAATGTGAATCACTAAACTGGTGGAAGGATCCAGAGTTCTAATATTAGCTGTGCCCTTTCTGACCAGCTGTCCTTAAGCGCAGTATTTATCTTAAGCTCAGTTTCCTCATTTCTTCCATTCTCCACTTGCTTCATAAATTTGTGAAACTAAATGGGATTGGAGATGAGAAAGCACTTTATGCACTATTAATTGTCAGTAACAATGATTGTTACAACAACAATAACCACTGTATTATTTATTTGAAAATAAGCAAACTTACTTCCATTTACTCAATAATGTATTGAATAATGAACAAAAGGAAATGATTTCTCAAATTTTTAATGAGACGATTCAAGTTTTAAATCATCTTTTACATGCATTACGTAAGGCGCTATTTGTGGTAGGCCATGAGGTAGACACTCTTTGCTGAAAATCATCAGACTCCCTCCATGAAGTAAGTAATCACACCCTGAACCCAAGTAATTGGTTTTGTAAATCAACACTAGCTACGTATTTGGTTTGCTCAAATATATGCTTTTTGCAATGAAAAAGTGAAAAGATTGTCTCCATACATTTTTAGACTTTTAATTAAAGAATAAATATTAAACTTTATTGAATATTTTCTTGGATTTATGTGCCTAATTACATATGTTTTGCTATTTTCTCTGCTAAAATGATTAGGTGTATAATAATCATTTTCCCTGGGTAGTGCAGGCCTTGCAACTTTGGGATAAACCCTGCTTAATCCTACTCGATAATCCCTTTCACATGTGATTGTACTCTATTTGCTAAGATTTGATTCAAAACTTCAACTCTGGACTCATAAATAAGTATATGTCCTTTTGTTCTTAGAAATATTGGGTATGAAAAGCATATTTCTTTAACTTATTTCTTCATATAGTCTTTTTTTAGTCTAATCATATCTTCACCAGCTTCAGCAGTTATAATGTTATTTGTGTTCATTTCTGTGAATAATATTCCTCCAGATGATTTGATAAGCTCATGTAATTCAACATCATTATTATTTTCCTTTCTGATTTTATTTTCTTTGCCATTTTCTTCTCTTTTAGGTTGAACTTATAGTTTAAGGATTTTGTCAGTATTTTCTTAGGAAGAAAATCTTAAATCTTAAAACTGAGCCTTCTCCCAAAATTTATTTTTGAGTTTTATTACTTCCATTTTGTGTTTTTCCATAATCTAAATTTTTAGGGAGAGACATTTAATTGTGCTTCTATTCTCCTTTCTCTCCTACACTTTTTCTGTTTACTTTTTCTCTTCTACTCTTTAGAAAAAAATATTATCAGTTTTACTACTTTGAAAGTTTTTTTTAAAATAATTTTATTTCCGTTCCCAAGCTCTTCCTTGGTTAAATCACTACATATCAGGGATTCTGAATAGAAGAAAATACAGTAAATTTTTTTCACTTCATAGTATAACTGATAGAATTTATCATTATTTTTATGCATATATGTTTGTTTTGCTTTCTCCTTCTATTTTGTTATTTCTAGAGGGATATTTAAATTCTTTAAGTTTAAACACCTTTGTCTGATAATAAATACATTTCACAATGGGTCCTTACTGACACTTCCAACTATATATATTGTTATAATCCTGCTAAATTCTCACACATAGAGTTGTGTACTCTGTATTCTTAAATGTTGCAGCCTTTGTTCTTCAATTTAAAATATATCACCATCATTGCTTCGTTGTAATACTGTCTCTCCTCCTCAGATATTTTCCTCTATGTGCTCTCCGGTTTCAACTAAACATTCCCTTCCTTACATCAACCTTTAATGTCTTTTGCATCTGAATTACACATATATATATATATGTTGTTGTTGTTGTTAAGTGCCGTCGAGTCGTTTCCGACTCATAGCGACCCCATGCACAGCAGAACGAAACACTGCCCGATCCCGCACCA
>NW_006922258.1:119257-120498 GCF_000298275.1 Orycteropus afer afer | reverse complement strand
GTATTCAAGTAATTTATGCATGTATTATATCCTTATGTAACTAAGAAATTCTGGAGGTTAATGGTTGTGTTCTTAACAATATTATATTTCTATAGATTCTTGGACAATGTTTTCTGTATATAGAAACTTAACAATTAGTGGTTGTTTTAAAAAAGATTGAATCAGAATAGAATATGAATTGTCTACCATTTTCTTGGAAGCTCTGGTGGCCTAGTGCATAAGGCATTTGACTGCTAACCAGACGGCTGGTGGTTCAAACCCACCAGCCACTCCTCGGAAGGAAGGTTAGGCAATGTACTTCCATAGTAGTACCTACCAGGAAACCCAAGTAGGAGTCACTATGAGTCGGATCCGACTCTACAGCAATGGTTGTGTCCACTGTTTTCACCATTTTCTTAGAAAACCAAACCAAACTCATTGCCGTGCGGTGGGATTCAACTCATAGCAACCCCTCCTTGGGTTTTTGAGGCTATGGAAGTAGATTGCTCAACATTCCTTCCTAGGAGTGGCTGGTGGGTTTGAACCTCCAGGCTTCGGGTTAGCAGTCAAAATGCCTTAGGCACCATTTTCTTACCGTTTAAATATTTTATTTTTGTTAATTAAGCCATTGATCCATTGATTATATTTCTTTTTCTCTTTTCTAGTCTTTTGTTATCTTGGGTGTTAATTCTTCCTTTATGTTCTCTGATTTGTCTTTCCCTTTGTTAAAGGAGCCTGGGAGGTACAATGGTTAAGCACTTAACTCCTGAGGAGTGGGGGGTTTCAACCTACCTGCCACTCCCTGGGAGTAAAAGCCCAAGAACCAAACTCACCCCTCCTTGGGTTTCTGAGGCTATATCTCTACAGAACTAGATTGCACAATGTTCCTTCTAAGGAGTGGTTGATGGGTTTGAACCCATCAGCCTTCTGGTTAGCAGTCAAGTGCCTTAGGCAATAGGCTATCAGAGACCTGGCAATTTGCTCTGTGAAGATTAAAGCCTAGAAAACTGTAAGGGGCAGCTCCACCTTGTCACCTATGGTGGCTAAGGGTCAGAATCCACTCCTTAATACACAAAAATAAGAAGACCTTTTGTTATTGTCTGTTTTCCTTTTATCTTATCTGTGCTGCAATATGAAATGTCTTTTCAGGTCTCTCTCTTTTTTTTTTTTTTTTTTTAAACTTTGTAGAATATTTTATTTACTAATGAAAATTGAGGGTTTATTTTTATTGTTGTTCTTGTTATTGTCTATACTCAGATTCC
>NW_006922258.1:110057-116567 GCF_000298275.1 Orycteropus afer afer | reverse complement strand
TCAGTAGTGCTTTGCTTATCTGAGGTCTCTTTCCTTTCCATATAAAGTTAGTGATCATTTTTTCCATATCCCTAAAGAATGTCAGGTCTCTTATTTTTTAAAAAAAAGAAAAAATGAGGTAGCCTGTGTTGTAAAATTATAATATATCTATTTCTCTTAGGTATTTTCAATTCTTCAAGTCATTGTGTCATTCCAATTTTTCATAAACTCCCATCTTCATGACCTTATATTTCTTTTTGAGGTATAAACAATGACAAGTGTTCAAGACAACTTTGAAGTTTGTTCCTGAAACAACCTGTATGTAACTTGCCACTATCTTGACTAACCAAAAAAAAAAAAAAACACTTACTGCCATTGAGTTGATTTTGACTCATAGTTACCCTTCTTTAGGTTTCCAAGGTGGTATCTCTACAGAAGTAGATTGCTCAGTCTTCCCTTTGAGGAGTGGCTGTGGGTTTGAATCGACAGCCTTCTGGTTAGCAGCCAAATGCTTCACCCACTAGGCCACCAGAACACCTTTAGAATGTTTATTAGCATATAAATAATACAGTAAAAATTAAGATGCTAAAGATACCTCTTTACTTGGGGCTAAACAACGTTTTTATAATTTCTTGACTATAGGATACATTCTATAATACCTATTAATAAATACCAAGCTGTTTCCTGAGTACATACATTGAGAAACCCTTTAGTCATGTTTATTTTGCATTATTATCATCCGTTTGTGTAATTTAACTGTAAATTGGTTTCACAAAGTTTGTGAACCAAGCATAACTAATGTATTTTTTATGCTGCATTGATTCTATGTTTATAGCCTTCACTGATGTTTTAGTTCCTTTGTAGTACTTACACAATTAGTCTAGATCTGCTATAAAGTTGTTGTTGTTGTTGTTATGTGCCATCGAGTCGACCACAACTCATAACGACCTCTCCTTGGGTTTCCGAGGCAGTATCACTACGGAAGTAGCCTGTCCAACCTTCCTTCCAAGGAGTGGCTGGTGGGTTTGAACCACCAGCCTTCTGGTTAGCAGTGAAGTGCCTTTGGCACTATGCCACCGGAGCTCCTTGCTATATAGTAGCATATGCTTTTTAAATGTTCTTAAGTTTTTATTAAATAACTGAACTCTTGTCCATTCAGATACTTACAGATTCTACTTGCAAAAAGTTCTGGATTGGTATCCAGTAATAATAATAAATAATAATAATGGCAATAATAATGATGACAGTTTCAATTCACTGATAGTTTTCTATGTACCTTGCACTTAGTTAAAATGTATTATCATAATTGAGCCTACAATAGTCTTGTAGGGTTAGGGATTACTGTTTTAAGATAAATTAGTAATTATCTATAGGCCTCAGCTGAAGACATCATTATAAAACAGAGTAATATTTTACACCTACTCTTCACTTTTTGGCTATACAATTATCTAATATTTTGCATCTTTAATAGTAAAAAATCTACTATCCTAATATTTTGCACATTAACAATGTACATTTGCCAGTAATGAGTGCCAAGTTTCAGGGCAAGAGTAATGCTGTCTACGGTGTTTTATTAAGGTTGTTTCTCAACTTGGCTGGGCACTGATTCTCAGTGGTTTGGCAATTATGTAATGACATAATTTGACAGTTGTTGTTGTTGTTGTTGTTATATGCTGTCGCTTTGGACCCGACTGATAGCGACTCCTCCTTGGGTTTCCAAGGCAGTATCACTACAGAAGTAGATTGCCCCATCTTCCTTCTGAGGAGAATTTGACAGTTATACAATGATTTATTAAGCCTCCATTTTGTGATCTGATGTTGTTATCCTCTATTTTAACATAATGCTGATTCTCACATAACTTGGGTCTTTGGAACCTACTTACGTTGGTAAATGAGGAATGGGTGTATTATAAATTCTCTGTCCTCACAGGTCTCCACTAAGTTAATTGAAATTGTGAGGATTTGAGCAGATATCTAAAAATGGCATTCATTTCTTTATAAGTTTATATCTCAATGTCACTTTTCATTCATCAAAATGGTTTCTTATGCTGTTGCAATTTTAATTCACAAATTAAATTTCCCCAATTTCCAAGTTTTAAACAATTTTTTATATGTTGTTGTAATTCAATCTTTCTCTTGGGCTTGGAATTTTTTGGAAGAGTGGAAGTGGTGCAATGTGCTTTGCTCTGAGGGCATCCTTGACTGCTACTTACTCTGATACCCAACTAAATGTGCTTCACTCAGATACCCAACTAAACATTCTTCACCTTTTTTTCTTTCTCCTAAAGCAGACATATTGTGATAATCATCAAAGCTTCTTATAATTCTATAATGTGCTTTTAGCAAATTGAGGCATATGTATAGAAAGAGCCAATGATTGGGACAGAAAAAATAGTCCTTCTACCTTCCTACAATAGGTGTGTGGTAGGATCTTTTTGATACTTTATGTCAGATTAACAGTGGCTTTTCTCTTGATTGAAAAGTACTAAAGTTGGAAGGAAGTCTGGGCAATTTACTTCCGTAGTGATATCACCTCAGAAACCCAAGGAGGGGTCCCTATGAATCAGGTCCCACTCAACAGACAGCACATAACAACAACAACAACAAAGTGGAAATAAATACAGTTTATTTGTTAAGTCAGAATATTTCACTGTTTCATTTTTCTGTAAAAAGTGTCTTTGTTGTTGTTGTTGTTATATGCCCTCGAGTTGGACCGACTCATAGCGACCCCTCCCTGGATTTCCCAGGCAGTATCACTATGGAAGTAGATTGCCCCATCTTCCTTCCAAGGAGTGGCTGGTGGGTTTGAACCACCAGCCCTCTGGTTAGCAGTCCAGTGCCTTAGGCACTATGCTACCAGAGCTCCCAAAAAGTATCTTTAGTGAAAAATAAAAAAGAAGGTAAATGGTTTATAATAGGCCAATCATATAGTTAAAAAATGCTTGGACATTCATTCACTCAGGGTTTTGCCCAGCACTTGCTCTCTTTTGACTTTATTGGTTAAATAGGAAAGAAGAAGACATTGATGGAAATTGTATTGTGTAGCAACTTTAATTCTGTAGCATCAAAACCACAGGGAATGTTAAAACTTTAAACTAGCCTTCAGTGCTTGGGTGGATGTAACAGGTGAGTGATTATTTGCAAGGCTGACATAGTTTATAGTAATGCAATTATAATAGTTTTCCACAGCATGAAAATGACATTTTGTTTTAGGGATGCAATATTTTCTAATGCCAAGCTTTCGACTTTAAAAATTTAATAGATTGCACAGCACTAGCTAGTGAAAACTGCTATTACATTGTAATGTCATCAGCAAGCAGGATAAAATAGCTGCAAAAATATGTAGGTAGCAAAATCTTGTACTCTTTTGTAGCAAAACCAATAACAACAACCATCTAGGAGATAATTTACAAATAGTAGGCTCTGTGTGTATACACACACACACACACACACACACATGTATATATATATATCCATTTTAAAGAATTTGATCATTTTGGTTTCCTTTTCTTTGGCTCCAGATGAGAAGAGACTGATCATTGTATTTTAGATGGTGCTTGCAAGCTTTTAAGACTCTGACAATACTCACCGAACTAAGATGTAGATCATAAACTTTAGGAATTATTTATGCCATTTGACTGAGTTGCCCCACATGACTATGGCTCTAAGCCTTCAAATCCAGAAAAACAATCCTTCAAGGTGTTAGGCTATATCTAAGAAGTATCTGTGACTGTGATCCCTATGTGGTTTATTATATATATGAATACTCATGTGTGCACACACATACAAGTATACACAGACACATAGAACTACATCTGTATGTTCACACATATCTACACATATATACATACCTATACTTATATGCATATATGCATACATAAACACACACATAATTTTGGTGATTGTTGGAGTTGCAAGATTCTATCATACACTTTATCAAAAATGCCTTTTTTTCTCATGCACTTCTAAGAGACATCATTTACCTTGGTCAAGCTATATGCTCTTCACCCACATTAATGCTGTCTTACTCCAAAAAATAAAAACAAAACAGAAATAAAAAACATAGGTTGTCTATATAAAGAATGATTCCTACCCCCACCAGCACAATCCTTGGTAACCACTAACGAATGTTGGCTTCTGTTTATATACCTATTCTTGCCTTCTCATAAAAGGAAGCATATACAATATTTTTTCTTAGTGATTGATTTATTTCACTCAGCATAATGTCCTCTAGAGTCATCCATGTTATAATATTTTTGAGAACCATTCATTATTCTTCATGGCTGCATTGTTGTTGTTGTTTGGTGTTGTGTGCCATCTAGTCAGACCTGACTCATCTGCTTTGGTTTCCAAGGCAGTATCACTACAGAAGTAGATCACCCAATCTTCCTTCCAAGGAGTGGCTGGTGGTTTTGAACCGCCAGCCTTCTGGTTAGCGATCAAGTGGCTTAGGCTACTTATGCTACCAGAGCTCCTAAATAGGATTCTATTATATGCATGTACCACATTTTGTTTTTCCATGTATCCATTGATGGGCGCTTAGATTGTTTCCATATTATTGCTATTGCTGCAATGAATGTAGGTGTGCATATGTCTGTCTGTATCTTTGCTACTAGATTTCTAGAAGTGGGATTGTTGTATCATAAGACAGTTCTATTTCTAGTTTTTTTTTTTATGAAGCACCGTACTGTTTTCCATAGCAACTCTACTATTTGACAATTCCAATAGTAGTGAATAAGGATTTCAAGTTCCCCACATCCTTGCCAGTATTTGTTGTATTCTGATTTTTTTTTCAAAATCATGACCTCTTAATTATATGTAATTGTAAAGCTATTTCTTTTTCTTCACTTGTATATGTGTTATTCTCCAGGTGTTTAAGTGGGAGATCATTTGCATGTGTGAGATAAACTGTCTAGCCATGTAGCCATTGCTGCTGACTACCTGAACTTTTAAGCCAACTAAAACCTCTAATCTGGGTTTCTCATCTGTGAAGTTATCTTCTATTTTTGTGGTGCTGGTCAAAAGTGTTTGGTAACATTGTACATTAGTGCAAAGAATGAAGGTAGGGAGGGTATAGAGGTAGGCACAATATTAGTAAATGTATTTATACTGTAGTTACACATTGAATCAGGGTAAGGTATAACATTTTAATTTCTGAGTTTACACTTGAATAAGAATCAATATGGGTCCAAGTTGTGCTTCCTTCACTGACCCTAACTAATTACTAAAAAAAAAAAAAAAAAGATAAATTGACTTAGCAAAAAATATTGTGTGCCAAGTAATATGTACTCTCATATATAACAGTAACAATAATATCAAACACTCTACAGGGCCAACTGATGTAAATGAATTTAATTCCCAAAACAGCACTGTGATGTATACGTTATCATCCTGTTTTATAAACAAGGAAATAGGAACAAAGAGATATAACTTTGCCAGTGTCCATAGCTAGAAAATGGTAGATACAGGATTTCAACCTCTACATTGTGGCTTCTAAAGTCCATGGTCTTAATTACTATTATTCACATGAGAAAAATTTTCAGTAGTTAAGTAAAAAAAAAAAAAAAAAAAGGAAGATTTTCCATCACACAACCCACATAATATTCAAGAAAACAAACTCACTGCTGACGAGTTGGATCCAACTCATAGCGACCCCTCCTTGGGTTTCCCAGGTGGTATCACTACGGGGGTAGATTGCCCAACCTTCCTTCTGAGCAGTGGCTGGTGGGTTTGAACTGCCAGCCTTCTGGCTAGTTGTCAAATGCCTTAGGCACTATGCCACCAGAGCTTCCAACCCACATAATACACTCAAGAAACTCTGTCCTGGAACCCTCAGCACCATGTTCACAATGCTACTAAAGAATTAATTCAACAACCCATATCAAATTGTCAATTACATGTCAATTAATGTGGTTAATTTGGATATATGAATCTTGTATTTTCTCTTAATTTACAGCACTGTAATATCTGTCAGGACAAAATGTGAATACTTAGCTTTAGGGTTATAGTATTGTAGTACTGGGCCCTAAATTTGAGAAAATCTGATTCAGTTGATCCAGGCTAACAAAACAAAACACTTAATGAAGTTTGATGTCTTAAAAATAATTCCATCATAACCTAGAACAAATATATGTGAAAATATGCATGTATGTGTATGTATACATATGTATGTGTATGTGTGTGTGCGTATGAGGGAGCTCTGGTGGCATAATGCCTAAGGCACTTGACTGCTAACCAGAAGACTGGAAGTTCAAACCCACCAGTCACTCCTCAGAAGGAAGATTGGACAATCTACTTCCATAGTGATACTGCCTTGGAAACCCAAGGAGGAGTCGCTATGAGTTGAATCCGACTCCATGGCAATGAGTCATATATATATGTATGTACGTGTATATATTCCATGATATGTTCTGTGAAATAAGATGTAGTTTCATGATGTTGTTGTTGTTGTTATGTGCCGTCGAGTCAGCCCTGACTCATAGCGACCCCTCCTTGGGTTTCCAAGGCAGTATCACTACGGAAGTAGGATTG